>NC_035794.1:3007801-3307801 GCF_001653235.2 Pochonia chlamydosporia 170 | reverse complement strand
CGACGGTGCTCCGATATTACCCCCAACTGCCGAGTCTGAATTGTTTGACCAGTTGAAACTTTCAGAAAAGACCATGAAGGCGATAACTGAGATGGGCTTTACCAAAATGACTGCCATCCAAAGAACTGTGCGTACCCCACGCTTCTCCCGAAATTTTTCTGACTTCGATATGGCCACCCACCAAAGCAAGTAACTAACATAAACAAAAGGCTATTCCACCGCTGCTAGCAGGCAAGGATGTTCTTGGTGCCGCAAAAACTGGTTCCGGTAAAACACTTGCCTTTCTTATCCCCGCGATCGAGATCCTCAGCGCCCTACGATTCAAGCCAAGAAACGGCACTGGTGTCATTGTTGTCTCGCCCACTCGGGAGTTGGCACTTCAGATCTTCGGCGTTGCCCGCGAGCTCATGAAGCACCACTCACAGACGTACGGTATTGTCATTGGAGGCGCGAATAGAAAAGCAGAGGCAGAGAAATTGTCCAAGGGTGTCAACTTGCTGATTGCCACTCCTGGCCGACTTTTGGATCACTTGCTCAACACGCCCTTTGTCTTCAAGAACCTCAAATCCCTGGTTATCGATGAAGCGGATCGAATTTTGGAAGTTGGTTTCGAGGACGAAATTCGCCAGATTGTCAAGGTCCTCTCCAATGATAACAGACAGACAATGTTGTTCTCTGCCACTCAGACCACCAAAGTTGGTAAGTAGCAATTGCACCACACATTTCACACAAAAGTGGAAGACAGTTGGCTAATGTGACATTCAGAGGATCTTGCCAGGATATCGTTGCGACCGGGTCCACTCTATATAAATGTCGACGAGGAGAAGCAATTTAGTACCGTGGACGGCCTCGAACAGGGATATGTCCTCTGCGATGCTGACAAGCGGTTTATCTTGCTCTTCTCATTCTTGAGAAGAATGAAGGCCAAGAAGAAGAAGGTCATTGTCTTCTTCAGCAGTTGTAACTCTGTCAAGTACTACTCAGAGCTACTCAACTATATCGACTGTCCAGTTCTGGATCTCCACGGCAAACAGAAGCAACAGAAGCGAACGAATACCTTCTTCGAGTTCAGCAATGCTGAGCACGGCATCTTAATTTGCACTGACGTTGCAGCCCGTGGTCTTGATGTGAGTGCCAAACGCTACGTAATTTTGCAGGTGTAAGTAAATTGATGAATGCTGACCAATATTTGTAATAGATCCCAGCGGTCGATTTCATCGTGCAGTTCGATCCCCCGGATAACACGCGGGACTACATTCACCGTGTTGGTCGTACAGCCCGTGGCGCCAATACCAAGGGCCGCAGCCTGTTGTTCCTCCAGCCCAACGAAGTCGGCTTCCTTTCACACCTCAAGACTGCGCGTGTGCCCGTTGTCGAGTTCGACTTTCCCACGAAGCATATCCAAAATGTGCAATCGCAGTTGGAGAAGCTTATTGGAAAGAACTACTACCTGCAACAGAGTGCCAAAGAGGCATTCAAGTCATATCTTCATGCTTATGCTTCCCACAGCCTGAGATCTGTATATGATGTGAATAAGTTGGACTTGAAGCGTGTGGCCAAGAGCTTTGGCTTCACAACCCCGCCTCGCGTGGACATTAATCTCGGACAGTCAATGAGCCGGAGCAAGGTGCAGGGCCGAAGGTCATATGGCAGCCAACCTCGACAAAAGGTTAGACCAGGTGGCCGTAGATGATTAGGTTTAAGAGGGCTGAAGGAAAATTGTATATGGAGCTGCATGTATGGCCATAGGGCCGGCGTTAGGGGCGCTGTATTCTTATCTACTCGTTGAATTAAAAGTTGGTGGCAGTTCGCCAGATACACATTGGAAGTATATTTGGACACACATGATTAGAGTCAAAGCGAATTCCTGCCTGATGTTAGGGGATGTCGACTGTAATTTTTGACCTTGGATGGAGGTTACTAAGATACTCTACTAATAAATAGAAGGGTTCATATCTGCAATCTCGGGTTTAAGCTACGCCAGTTACTCGGCAATTGATACGGAGTACTGCCTCACCAAATCCGCCAATTCTGGTACTTGGATTCAATGTTGGCCCTTCCGGTGAAGTCCCAATTACGGCTGCAATGGTGGAATGGCAAGCAAACCTACCGCTGAAAATGAGCTGTCATGTGGGTTCACATCAAATTGGATACGTCAAGTTGATTCATGCTGTCTTGGCGGATTGCTCTGTCCCGTGGCTGAGCCGGCATCTTCGGCGCTAACATTTAGTCAGACATGGAGATGTCAACAAGGATTGAATGTCATCTTTACTCATTCAAATCAGCGTGCGACTTCAATTGACAGCAATATACACTCATTTTTCTCGGTCCCCATGATACCATGAACATTCTTTAGAACACAATCACATACCAGGCGCTACTCAACCCATGCAACCACAATGATCGATAACCAAGCGTCGCATCTCGCCGCAATGGAAGCTCACGACGCGGCCGTCAAAACCATCGCAACTCACGTCCGGTCATTTTATGAGCGCCAAAAAGCCTTCCGAATATATCACGGCTCAACAAACAGCACGAGGACGTCGCAGCGCCGCGCTGACAACACCATCAACACCAGCAGTCTCAACCATGTCCTGTCCATTGACAAGACCACGATGACTGCCATGGTCGAGCCCAACGTGCCAATGGATGATCTTGTCAATGCTACTTTGAAACATGGGCTCATACCACCTGTTGTGATGGAGTTCCCGGGCATCACGGTAGGCGGAGGCTTTTCTGGTACATCTGGTGAAAGTAGCTCTTTTCGATACGGCGCTTTTGACAGCACGTTTGACTCAATTGAGATTGTGTTGCCGGATGGCACGATTGCCAAGGCTTCAAAGAAGGAGAGGAACGATTTGTTTTGGGGTGCTGCATCTGCGTTTGGGACGCTTGGCGTGGTGACGCTCTTGGAGGTTCGGCTGCTTCCCGCGAAGAAATTCGTACGGTTGCAGTATGAGATTTCCACAAGTGTAGAGGATTCAGTGAAAAAGATTCGAACAGAGTGTGATGATAGCGATAATGACTTCGTGGATGGGATTGTTTTTGATAAGCATACAACGCTTGTATGTACGGGGAGGCTGGTGGATGAAGTACCTGAGGGCGAAAAGGTCCGGCGATTCACCAGACGGTCTGACCCGTGGTTTTATATTCGTGCCCGAGAAGTGCAGAATACTCTGAAGAAAGCAGACGGGAAATCTGAGAGCGCAGTAGTCGACCATGTCCCCCTTGTGGACTACTTGTTCCGATACGACAGAGGCGGTTTCTGGGTCGGCAAATACTCCTTCTCATACTTCCTCGTTCCCTTCAACCGCATCACCCGCTTCCTCCTCGACCGCTTCATGCACACACGCGTCATGTACCGCGCCGTTCACAAGTCCGGCCTCGCAGACTACTACATGGTGCAAGATGTCGGCGTGCCGTTCTCCCGCACCGCCGAATTCCAAACCTGGCTGGACGACACGTTCAACATCTACCCCCTGTGGTTGTGTCCGCTGCGCATTCGCCGTGAAGACCCCGACTCCAGCTACGGGCTGCACTCGGAGTTTTCCAAGGCCGATACGCCGGACTTAATGAACTTTGGCGTCTGGGGCCCGGTCAAGGGCTCTCGGAGGGAGGTCGTGGAGATGAACCGTGCGCTGGAGCGGAAGGTCCAGGAGTTGGCTGGGAAGAAGTGGCTGTATGCGCATGCGTATTACACGGAGGAGGAGTTCTGGGCGCACTATGATAGGGGGTCGTATGATGCGTTGAGGGAGAAGTACAAGGCGACGTTTTTGCCGAGCGTGTATGACAAGGTTAAGGTTGATGTGGATAGGGAGGAGGAGGAGAGGAATAAGGACTGGAGGACGAGAGGGAGGGCTATGTTGGGTGATGTGTGGCCGTTGAGAGGGCTGAAGGGGTTTTTGGGAGCGGCGAGGGGAGGAGATTATTTGATGAGAAAGAAGGGGAAGCATGTAGAGTCGTAGAATAGATGTAGATATATGCTGTAGATATTCAGGGTTTTTAAGTTCATGATATGAAGCTACTAGTACATTGCGTTGAAATCTCGTTTTGAAGTGATACTAAATTTGAGTATGCTTTTGTTCGAGTCGAAGATAGAAGTGCAACTAGTCGTGTCGAAAGCTTCCCTGTTCCGTCTTCTGCCTCCCACTCATCTCCTTCATCGTCTTATTCGCCTGTTCGGAAACCTGCTGCCCGACCTTCTTACCTATGTCTTTTGCGTCCTCACCAATGGCGTTCAACTCCTCCGTTCTGGTTGAATCCTTGGCCTTGTCTATAGTGGACTTGGGCGCGGTGAGGTATGCGTATGCTGCTACTGCGGCGAGAGCGGCGCCTCCGATTGGGATCCTTCGCGTGTTAGTGAATTACGAAGCCGTGCTATCACTGTCGGCATTGAAGGACGTACCAGTTTCGCTTGACGGCTTCTGGACCGCCTGGGTTAGGTGGCGGCGGCTGTTGTCCGCCTGGGCCACCGAGGTCATCTTTTGAAGTTGCCCTGCGTCGGAGCTGGGTAGTTGCGAAGCCTCGTGGTGATTTTGCTTGTGATGCTGCTGGGCGGATGTGGTTGCGGAGAAGACCGGCTGATGCTCTGGGGATTGCCATGATAACTGATATGGTGTTGTTGTGTTGTGTGTAAACTGGTTTGTTTGATAGGTAGAGGTTACGAATAATGTGAATTTCTAAGGTCTAGGATGAATTGAAGATGAGCTGCTTCTGGCGGTTTAAATTATTGAGAGTTGAGGTGGTGGGCCATCTCGATCTCAGTGTAGATGGATGATGCGCTTATGACGAGGGGGCAACGCAGCCTTGGGTGGGAAGTGGTGATGTAACGCCACATGTTTAACGTGATTGATATAAATGGATCGATGAGATTTAAGCTACTCCACGTGTAAGAGAGCTCTTTTTGATGATTTAATATGCTGTGGAATCTGCTGGTTAGTGGAGTGTTGACACACCACAACGGGGTAAAGGGAACTAAATGTGTAAATGATGGGTTTCGTAATCAATACTTGAATCGTCTAAAAAGAAATCTAACACGTCGAAACACTTTTCATACAACTTCCACTGCTGCCACTTCATCTACACCATAATACCCGCAGCGTGGCCCATCGACCCCGGAGAACTCACTCTTAGCAATCGTCTTTTCGAACAATGACATTCCAGTTGTCATAAGCGAAAGCCTGTCCGTTCACATATTTTTCTTGGGCACCAATTCCAGTCTGGCACTTCCAGAGAGTTAGTTGAGCTCCGTCCGCAATATCGCGCCAGCTATAAAGGGTCTGCGTTTGACGATTCTACACACAAGCACATGTCAGCTATCGCGCATATCCGATGGACATGGTAGATGTTGACACTTACATCGTTGCACCACCAGATGGCTGCGTTCCACGAGCAACTGACCCGTCCACAGGCTCCCGGCCCAGGACCATTAGACGGCCGGCCAGACAACCCTCTTAGATAGTTGATTCCATCCTGGATCTTGATGGACTTGCAGGGACGCCAGCCCCATGGTCCGGCGCCGCAGTTGATGGCGTTCCAGTTGGTGTATCGCTTCTCGTTGGTGCTGGACTCTACATCAATGTTGATGGTGGGCGGCTCCCACTGGGGATTGAGGGTGGTGACTTCATGGTGAACCTGTTCAACCGTGCCGGTAAAGTTTTCGACTTTACCAGGGAAGACTTCCACCTCCCAGCTTAGGTCGACTACTTTGTAGCCTGGGAGGGGGGCTTCACCTGCTCCAGCCAGAGCCTGGAGTCTTTGTTAGCTAGTTACTTCCTTCTTTGAAGCTGGGAAACTGGGACAGAACTTACCTGGAGTGGGAACAAGGCGAACAGCGCCAGTTTCTTGACGATGGCCATGTTGTCACTGTGGCGAACGGGGAATATTCGAGAACTTGCATGCATGCATCGGGGGATTCTGGGTGACAGGTTTGTGTCGCCATTTATACTTTTCGCACTACATGCCTGGATGTGGACAAATACTTTTTCTTGATATCTTGACGTCTTGACATCTTGATCCTATGCGTCAATTCACATAGGCGAAGTATATCATAGTGTTACGGCTTCTTGGTCTGTTCTACCACACTGGCCAGATGTAGGCCATGATGAAGCCTCAAGTTCCCACTCGATGGGGTACAATCCGCGTAGTTCATGGGTAAAGGCGGGACGCAAGTCTAAACACTGACGGATATGGACCGTGTGTTGGATGGATATAGCTTGAAAGTGGTCAGTTCTTGAACATCAGCGAAACGTGCTGGTATAGAATGGTTGAGAACACACTGCTGGAACTGCTGGCAAGGATAGTGAAATACATGTTGACGAAGACGCAGGATTTGCGATATTTGCGAAGTAGTACCTGCATTTTCTTGTTACGAATGTTCTGTTTACACCGCTTGTATGGCATACGCCCATTTTTACGGTTGTAGTGTCTGAAGAGAACTGCTATTGCGTAATTAAAGACCTAAAGAAAGGAATTCTGCCAAAATGACAAGTCATAGAGCTGCGAGTTGAAGTGGGTGGTCGTGAGATGAGTTTCTGAAATAGCACTTTACATCAGCCCATGCCACGTTTTCAACACCACGGGCCCGGAAAAGATGCAACGTGGGAAATTGATTGGAGGAAACTCTTCTGTGCATGTGTCTGAAACGGTCCACAGCTCGTCAACTTTGATGCCGTTGATGGTCGAGGACGCGCCAACGGGTGCCCTGAGCGGCCGCTTTGGTCAACTCCCGATGTAGTAGCCGTTTATTCCGGCGACGTGCTGTGATGGGCCAATGAAATACGATGCTTGATAGATTGATAGCTTTTTGGTGGCTAGAACGTTCGTGAGTGGATATCTGAGCATCATTGTGCCTGGATATCGTATAACATTAGGGTTGACAATGCGGAACAATAGACTGCACAATGTAGATGTAAGTCGCCCTGAGCGCACGACTAAAGAAACGTGCAACGAGTAATTGGCCATAACGAACACACGTAAAAAGATACTGTACGGTATAGCGAAAAAAGAAATTACAGAAAAATCCATTCCATACAGTCTTTACATAATGCTTCTGCCTGGACAAAAGCGTCATGCTGCTACATCATAACAGAAGGTTCAAGTGCTGCCTCCAACGAGATGGTGGATCTCTGTAAGAATAATTCCAGAAAAGGTAAAGGGCAGGCTCGTTATGGTCTCGCGTTATGTTGCATGACACTCATTACTGTAAGGTTGACTTATAAAACGAGTCAATAGAGCCGTACGTTTTTGCAATTCAACAATTTAAATAAAACTTTAATCACAATCTAAAAGAATCATTTCACATCAATAACCAGTTTCAATACTTCATCTCACTTATAATGTCCAAAATGGCAAACCAATCATCCTCTGCTCCTCTTCTCAATCCGACAAGCCAGCCTCCACCAACTCTCACCAAGCCCTCGCCAATGGCATCCGGAGCCATCACCACGCTCGGCGCTCTCAAATTTGTTCTCGGGGCAGCCTGCGCCGTTGCGCCCAGATTCTCCGGGGGCTTATTCTTGCTCGATGTCACGCCTCAAGCAGTCATTATGACCCGGCTGTTTGGCTCGGGCGTCGCGGCGCTCGGAGCTTTGACTTGGTCGCTGAATAAGTGGGCGAACGAGGGCAAAGTTACCAAAGATGAGCTTCGTCGGGCAGTCATTTTCAACTTGGCTGAGGATGTGGCGGATGTTGCTAGTTGCGCTATTGGGTACACGACGGGAATGTATGGCGCTGGGACGTTGGGCATGCTTGGTGGTGGATGTGCTGGGCTGGCTGCTTTGGGAGTTTTGGGCTTGATTGGATTGTCGAAGAAGGAATAGATGTAAATGAGCCTTTTTGCACTGTACAGTAAAGTGCTAGTAGAGTCGTTGAGCACTTGGTCAGGGAACTGTGTTTTGTCCAAGTCAATACAAGTCACTCACTACATCACCGGCACGAGGAGTTACTATATAATCTGTTCGAGAGTTGACGCTCTGTTTAACGACAAACCATTTTCATCGTACGGCAGCTATACCTTGGCGCCAGCATTATACTTCCCATGCTCACAAGTTGCAACGATGGTGTTGTCTTTCTTTCTCCTCATTACGCCCTTTATGGCCGCAAGCTTGTTTCCGACTTGCAAAAGCTCACACTCTATGACAACTTCATCTCCCACCCGAGCAGCACTTAGATAGCTGATGCTCAACGTACGGCTGACGCCCAGCATGTCCCAGAAGCCAGGGCGCGTGACAAACGCAAGAGGCAACGTAGTGCAAATGTCGAACAGAGTTGCTGTACAGCCACCATGCAGCGTGCCCATGTTGTTGCAGTGCTCGCGTTTGATGGTGAATAGGAATGAGGCTGCTGGGTGTGGCATGTTTGCGTCAAGAGAGTGTATACGCAGCTGAGGAACAAGGTCGTTCATCCAGTCCTGTTTGTGCAAGTCAGCCAATGTGAATTGGTGAGGGTAAGATGAGACCTGTTGGGCATTCTCAATCGTCTCGTGGATGTGCCACTCGAAATGGGGAATGTCTGGTACCTTGCCATGAGACTGGTTGCTGATTATTCTTAGCCAAGCGTTGATTCTCGCTTCCGGATCGCTGGCATAAGCCGCGTTGTCGATTTGCGTATTGCCGCTGGGAGCGTTGTGCCCATTATTCTTGTTTGCGCTCATGGTAACTACTCCTGTCTCAATGGTGACCAAATCATGTAAAGTAAGACCAGGAATGTGACATTGACAGAATCAAATACGAGGTAAGCATGTCTCCGCCACGCTTACCTTTGCCATCCCGCAGCTCCGTAAGGCTGGAGGCCTTAAACACCACTACATATGCATATACCCTTGCATCTTTCTTACCCCCCCAGTCTGCAGCAACATGAAGGACTCAATAATCGAGTCTTTTCAAGTCCAAGGCTGCGCAGGGTCCTTGATAGCAGTCTATTTCTACCTCCCCGCCCCCATCAATATCCGCTGTCCTGCCTCGATGAAAGGGCGCCGCTATAGACGCGCCCCTTCAAACATATCGCGAAATACTTCTGGTTTCGCTTCCAATCGTCCTGGCAATGCCGAAACACTGGGACTAGATTGAATCGCACCTTCAAAACTACTTAAAGGTCTCAACTGCTTCACACGATCGGGAAGCAGAGAACCATGGCCGTGAGCGACACCGGAGTCGCCGATATGGCCAGCTTGCAGACCCATGCGGAAGCCTTCTTCGAGTCACTCTCACCCCAGGAGAAGGAACAGTACGAGGCATCTAAGATCGCGGGCGCCCTTTTGAATGAAGTTGCCGAGTTCGATGCCGAGCACTCAAAGACATCGGGTCTGAGGAGCTGGTCTCAGAAATTAGTCCCTTTTATCGCTGCAGTCGAACAGTACGGCAAATGCCTCGACGTTTTCGCCAACTCGAGTGACCTGCTGTGTCCGATATGGGGTGGTCTCCGGGTTGTTTTACACGTACGTTCTGACGCTATTTTTCTTGCAGCTGGCTTCACTTTTTCACTTAATAATGTCAAGTCTGTGGTAACATGAGGAACGTCTCAGCTGGCCAAGGAGTTTAGCGAGTACTTCACCAAGATCACGGCTATGCTGGAAAGCATCGGCGTGATCCTCTCTAACATCCCGCGATACTCCCGGCTATACCCCAACAATGAAACACTGCGAGACTACATGATTAGTATCTACCAGGTCATCTTGGACTTCTGCCTCAAAGCCCGACACGTTTTCCGAATCGGCAAAGCCCGTTCATGCGCCGTCAAGTCCTTCAAGGCCGCCGTCAGCGTATCCGCCGCCATAAGACTGGCGTGGAAGCCGTTCGACAGCCAGTTCGGCGAGGTCAAGGAGCGGCTGGAGAAGCTGGTCGCAGCTGTGTCAGTGGAGGCAGACCTCGCCGAGCGGGAGCTGGTTAGGGGCAATCAGCAGAAGAACCAAAGTCGGTGGGATGCCGTGATTGCTACTAATGAGAAGCTTAATGTCGTCTTGGACAACGACAGTATACAGCAAGTCAATAGACTGCTTGCGCCGGTGAACGTGGCTACGAGCCACAAGGCTATCTCCAGCCTCCGATATGCGGACACAGGAACATGGTTCCTTGACGCAGACATCTTCCGGACGTGGCTGAATCAACAGAACTCCTTTCTCTGGTTGCACGCCATCCGTGGGTAATCCTCCATCTAAATTCTCCTTCGATATCCCAGCTCGAGCTGACTATGAACCAGCGGGTGCGGGCAAGACCGTCCTCGTATCCACCGTCATCAACTATCTTCAGGCCAATGTTCAGAACCAGCACACCGGTCTGGCTTACTTCTACTGCGACTACAAAGAAACGCAAAAGCAAGACATATCCCGCATCCTGGCGACTGTCATCGCCGAGCTCGCGAAGCAGAGCGAGCAGGTCTTTCAAAATGTCCAGGCCTTCATCCAGGAGAATTACCAGGATCTCTCCGCTGTGACTGCGGACTTTGACCTACTTCTCTCTAACTTCCAGGACTTCGTAGGAGACAGTTTCCAGACTATCATTCTTGTCATCGATGGTTTAGATGAGGTTTCTTCGTCAGAGTGGGCGTGCATCACGCATGCTCTGCTGACCCTGCGGCATAAGTGCCAGATGCTGAAGATCATGGTCTCCAGCCGCAATGAGCTACCGATTGCGAGGGCCTTCGAAGACCTGCCCAGCTACCACATCATGGAAGCGGATGTGGCCGCTGACATCAAGAGCTACATTGTTGGTGAAGTAACGGAGAGCGTCAAGCGTCGCAAGCTTAAGCTTAGAGAACCTGGTCTCCAAAACCTAATCCAGGATACTCTGTCTAGAGACGCAAACGGCATGTTCCAATGGGTCACTTGCCAGATCAATGCCCTCTGCAAGCTGAGGAATGACAAGGCCATTCGTGCGGCACTTATGAACCTCCCACGGACGCTGCAGGCGACGTACTTCCGCATCTTGGATCGTATTGAGCAAGATTTCCCGGATGATGTTCACATCGTACGACGGATCTTGTGCTGGCTGGTCCGAGGCGTGCGGACGATGACGTTGAGCGAGTTGGCCGAGGCCATTTCCATCGATGTGGACGGCGAAGAAACCAGCATGGACTTTGATGCCGTTGATAATGACCCTCAGGATATCCTAGAGGTGCTGAGTGGTCTCGTGACTGTCTCCGCGGACGCTTACATAACGCTCTCTCACTTGTCCGTCAAAGAGTTCTTAGTTTCCGACAACGTCAAACAAAACAAGCCCAAGTTCTGGGTTGGACACGCAGATGTCGAATCAGAGTTGGCCTCGGTGTGCCTCAAATATCTCTGTTACGAAGACTTCGCCTCGGCTAGTCAAGATGAAGACGAACCAGAATTTGGAGAGGGAAAAGAAGACACGGATGGGTCAACCACGTACGCATTTCTCTCGTACTCTGCCTACAGTTGGGCGATCCATGCCGCGCGCAGCGAGCAGATGGGAAACGAGCCTTCCAATAACGGAGTAGTGGACTTGACCATGCAGTTCTTCCACCTGGAGGCAAACTATGGCTCATGGCTCACAACTTGTCGTCGGCACAAGCTACACGGAAGACTCGTGCGGAAGAAACCTTGGCCTCTGCTTCTTGCGGCTAGCTTTGGTCTCACTGCCTCTGCTAAGCTACTGCTGGAGGATGACGCTGAAAGTGGCATGGAGGATGGCATTTGGTGCTGCCTTAGAGCTGCTGCTTCGGCTGGCCATGCAAGCATAGTGGCTCTGCTTCTCGACCACTCGGGCTCGGATGCCCAGAAACTTGCAGAATTTGAAGAGAACGAGGGTGGTCTCCCGCTCATCAAGCTTACTGAGGCTTTGTATCTTGCGGCAGCTCGTGGCCACGACAGTGTTGTCAGTACTCTCCTCGACTATGGGGCTAACATCAACGCTATCGCGGGCAAAGAAGGCACTGCCCTCCAAGTGGCAGCGTTGGAAGGTCGCTACGGAACGGTGAAGCTGCTCCTGGATCGTGGGGCCTCGCACGGAATCCGTTCAAAGAGATATGGCACGCCTTTGGCGGCCGCAGCTGAGAAGGGTCACGAGCGAACAGTGGCTGTACTCATGACACATGGGGCGGACCCGAATGGACGCGGAGGGTGGTACTCGCTGCCTCTCGTGTCGGCCATCGTGGGAAAGAATGCTGGGGTAATGACATGCCTCGTTAAAAACGGCGCCAATGTCAATGCCCGAGGCGGACGGCTGGGATGCCCTCTCATGGCTGCTGCATCCTTGGCCATGGACGACATCGTCAAGGAGTTGGTCAACCAAGGTGCACACGTCAACGACGACGACGACAGGTCTAGTGATGCTCTGTACTCGGCTGCTCTCGCTGGTCACTCCAGCACCAGTAAGACCCTGCTGGACCTTGGCGCGGACGTGAATGCCCTCGGGGGAAAGCACCAAAACGCCCTGGGAGCGGCCAGCTGGGAGGGCCACGCCGATGTGGTTAGGATACTACTCGATGCAGGCGCAGATGTGGACTTCTGTGATGCGGAAAAGGGGAATGCCTTGCAACTTGCGGCAGCTCGAGGACACTTGAACATCACGCAGATGCTTGTCAAGGCTGGCATGGATCCATTGGCGAATACATCAAACAAAGGTGCCTCACTGTGCTCGGCAGCGACCTCTGGACACCTCGCAGTTGTCGAGTATCTTTGGGGCCTCGACCTCGACCTTGACAGCCAGGGAGAGGATACCAGGACCCTCGTAGCGGCAGCTTTCGGCAATCATGAGGAGATAGTTCGCTTCGTCGCTGGGCGCATGCCCGACACACTAGATTGGTATATTCCGTCGGAACACGAAGGACGGAAAACCCCTGAAGCCTGCACTGCTCTTGAAGCCGCTGCCTCCAAGGGATATCTTGGAGTTGTCAATATACTGCTTGATGCAGGTGATAAGTCATTCAACAATACATACGACGAGTGGTATGGAACAGCGCTGATTGCATCCATCGACACCGATCATCGATCAATCGATGTCGTCCGCCGACTACTAAATGCTGGGGCGGACCCGAATCAGGCTGCGGAATTCGGGAGCCCTTGCTTCGGGCTTCCACTCGCGCGCGCAGCCTTCCGGAACGATAAGCAGGTTGTCGAGCTGCTGCTTGAGCGTGGCGCCGAGCTCAATAAAACGTTCGAAAACTCAGCCACCGCGATTCAAATGTCTGCGATGCACGCCGATGCGGAAGTCCTTGAATTGCTTATTGGGCGCGGCGCAGACATCAACCTGGTTCCGTCAGCTCAGGACCTGTATGACACAATATCGGACAAGGATGGCCTGAAAGATGGCCCTGTATCGGCTCTCCAGACAGCCATCTGGCATGGCCACGAACACGTCACGCAAAAATTGCTTGATCTCGGCGCCGAAACTTCTGTGACAGTGGAGGATCCTGTGTTCCAATCGGCGCTGCAAGTCGCAGCGTACCGAGGACATTTGTCCATCATGAAAATGCTTCTCAAGAAGGGCGTGGATGTTAACGAGAAGGGTGGCTATCTGGGTACTGCTCTGCAAGCTGCCGCGAGCCAGGACCATGAGCCGGCAATCCGTCTATTGCTTGAAGCTGGAGCTGATGCTACCGAGCATGGTTGTGGCTGGTATTGCACCCCCCTCCTCGCCATCTCTGGTGGCAGCTTGATTCCGAAACAGGTTCGAGTAATGGATCTGCTGTTCGATTACGGTCTCGATGTCAACATGAGACTCAAACCAGAGCATACGGGATTGGTGTATCTACTGCATCATGCTGTGTTCCAGCAAAGCGACGACCAAGACTTCAAGTTCGCCGAGTATCTTCTTGATAAGGGAGCCGATGTCAACGCTTGCGGTGGGAAGGGTGGTACCGCTTTGCAGATAGCGTCTTTGCAAGGACATGATGACACGGTCAGATTTCTCCTGAGTCGAGGGGCCGACCCAAACCTGACAGGCGGCAAGTATCACACTCCTCTGCAGGCAGCGTATAGGCGTGGCTACTACGTTGTGCTCAATGTGCTCTACGCGCACGGTGCTCTCAATACGATAATGGGAGGCCACGGAGGTAGTCCCATGGGTGCTGGCATCGGGTGTTACGACGAGGACGACAAGGACGACGACGGCGACGCCAGGTTTATGGGTTGTTGTCAGACCCTCATTCATCAGCTGTTGGTGTATCGCAACTTTGACGTCAACTCACAGTATGGATGCTGGGGAAATGCCCTCCAGAATTACATCATGGTTGAAAGAGATGACGTGGATTTGGAATACTTCTTGGATGCAGGTGCTGATGTGAACCGTCTTGGCGGAGTAATGGGTACGGCATTGTGCGCCGCTGCATACACGGGCAACATGGTGGCCCTAAATCGCCTTATTGAAAAGGGAGCAGAAGTCGGTATAGGGAATCAGACTTATCCTAACCCTGCCTTTGGAGCCATCAAAGCTGGTCAGCAAAAGGCCCTGGACATTCTCCTTGCCAGGGGCGCAGATGTCAAGTCGGTCGCAGGACCGTACGGCTATGCTTTGCAGCTCGCAGCTGCAGAAGCAGGAGGAAACCTCGGCATCGTTAGAGCTGTGCTTCGTTCTGGCGCCCCGGTGAATGCTCCTTCGGCGGGCAGATACGGATCTGCTTTGTGCGCAGCTGCAGCAAGGGGCGACGAACTTGCTGTGCGCTTCCTGATCAACCGCGGTGCAGATGTTCTTACACAAGGGGGAATTTACGGCAATGCTCTGCAGGCAGCATGCTTGAGGCCTGGCACGAATATCGCGGAATTGCTTCTGCGGAAGGGAGCGAGAGTCAATGAGCGAGGCGGCCGTTTCGGATCACCTCTGCAGGCTGCCGCGGCGGCGGGGAACACCCTGAATGTACTTCTTCTACTCCGACACGGAGCCGATATCAACTTCCAAGGAGGAAAGTACGGTACAGCACTGCAAGCCGCATGCGTTTCGGGCAAGCTGATGCTTGTGAAGCTGCTCGTTGAACGCGGCGCGCGTCTAGATTTGTCCGGTGGGCACTACGGGACGCCACTCTTAGCAGCCACGATACTTGATCATGAGGATATCACGCGGTATCTTCTTCAGGAACGGGACGATTGGGGACCATTGGAACGCAAGGGCACCCTTGCCCTGAGCGACTACGATGCCGCTGTGGAACTGCTCGAAAAAACCAGGGCGGAGCTGAAGGATCCGCCTGAAGCTGATGAGTCCGATGACGAGGTCGCAGACTCCGAGCAAGACTTCTTGCCCATGAACGTGGAAGCTATACCAGGAAGCGGCGAGCCAAAGCTGTCGAAATGGGCCGCTGTCCGTGGGATGAGTCTTCACAGCATTCGCCAGCAGTTGGTCAGGGTGGAATCCATGGAGATTGAGGACCTTGACGACCGATCCGAAGATATATGTGGCCGGGTGGGTGACGGGACTCTTTCTGATGATATAGGTGTAGTCGCGGATGCTGTCATCGGGGGAGCCAACGCACGGGCAAAGACGAGCTCAGATGTGGTGACCGTGACTTCAACAGCCGAGTATAACGAGAGGCTTTGGCAGCATCTCACGACTTTGGAAGCATACGATATGTCCTAGACACGGGTGGTTACAAGGTTGTCGTGCTGGGACCATGATGACATGGGTAAATTGACAAATTGACAAATTGGCTACAGCAGTAGTAGTGGAAATATGTAGATTAGATATTTAAAGTGATCTTCAAGGCTCAAGCCCTGAGACTGCTGTGCACTTTAAACAATTCTATATCCATCACTTATTCAAACCAACGTCTCACCACTCCAGTACATTCCTCCTTCAACCCAAGTACAATGCCCAACACCATGTGGGTTAGCCAGTAGCTTGACCTTTCCATGACAACCCTTGTCCCTACTTGACAGACAACCCAGAGCGGATGCTATACTCATCAAACATTCCAATGCACGGTGGTCCCTTGCAAACAGTTGCAGTCCGTTTCGTCAAGTTGTACCGAACATGCGCCAGAGTGATTTGTCGCCCCTTGTACGGATAGTCAGGCACACCTCTAACTGTACAATCCTCCATATGCTGACACACCGACGACGGCAGCGATAAATGATCGCAAAACGCCTTGGTTATCTTCTCTGGCGTCAGGCTACCGTTGCTATGTGGTCGAACGGCCCTCGCAACCCTTTGATCCCGAAACCAAGTGCTGCCGCCGGGGTTCCGATCATGCCATCCGCTTGCGAGAAATCCAGGACTAACGAAATGATTCGCCCCAACGACAAAGTTATCCTGCCCAGAGGGATATTCCAGATGGACAGTACTAGGCGTAACCTCCATGTTGATGACGAAGTTGTCTGCTGTGCCTACAACTATTCTGTTTGAGACGTGCCTCGGCGCATTGCAGATGTTGACTAGGCCGTTTGAGAAGTTTGTGTTGTGCAGAAACTGTCGCCGCACCAACGTCATTGGTAGAAGCGGCTGCTGCTCCTCATCTAGCAGCAGAGTCTTGTTTAAGGGGAAGTAATCCTCAGTTGACATGAGTGAGCATGCACAAACGGCGAGGCCGGCCGAGTTGAAGCCTGAGCGTCCCAGCTGGCCGGCCTCAGTGGTGAGAAACATGACTGGCAGGTTTTCAGATGGGTCTGGATGAACTTCGAGATAGATTGCTGTGTTGTTGAGGTATACATTGGCGGACATGTCCCAGTTTTGCGCGAGAATAACGTCCCCGTCTGCGGTTGACTCGGCGAGGAAAGCGGCTGCCGTGCACTCTTGGAGATCTTGGTCAACCTCGGCTGAGAGACCGTTGCCATTAACTGCTTGGTGAGAAGCTGCGATTTTGGTCGGTTGGTCGGTTTCAATAGTGTTGATGGAAACTTGACATCGAGTTTGAGATGTGTCCGTGGATGGATGATCTCGGATGCTGGACCCTCGAACCCGTGCGAGGTCATATCGCGCATTCAACAATAAGATCCTGTTCAAGTCTACGCCTGCTCCGTCTGAGATCCCTTGTAATTCAGGAAGCGCTTCGGGGAAGTACTTTTTGATACCAGGTAGATATACCTGTTGAATAATGCGCAGACTGACATCCCTGTATTTGAGTCATGTAAGTAGCTTCATCTTTTGCGTATCACCGAAACTGAACCTACCATGGCAACAGCTTCCCCGGTTGGGAGTAGTGCTCTAAACTAGCAATGATCTTTGCCTTTGCTTGCTGGCCGTGTGTGAAACCACGGTCATAAGGGAGCCCGCGGACGACGATATGCTGGTAGTTTGAAGCTGAGATGGACCCCATGGTAAGGGTGGATATTATTCTTGCGAGTGGCTTGCCTGGCTGTCGTGTAATGAGATGGAAGTTGGTGTGAACATGAGATATACCAATTGCCCAGTGACACGGGATGATACGTTCAGTTTCTCCTACTTATTCTTTGTCTTGGCATCGAGAATCCCGAAGGCCGGACGACTCGTGTTAAACAGAGACTCCATTTTGGCACTTTAGCGCTTCTATCGGCTTGTTTCCCCAAATCAAGTACACTAGGTCTTACTCCAACTGGCATATCTATTCACATCAATTTATTTACTCGGCATGAATACCACTTTTGCAATGGTTTGACGCCGGATGGCGAAGAAGGTGTCAAAGTCGGCATGATTACCGCATTCGGTAGTCACAGCGACTTTGGCTTGGGCAACTCCACAACCACTCCTCTTCTCCAGGTTTTGACCCATGCATGGATCTCGTGGCAGTTGTCTGTCAAGCGGCTGAATTAAGCATGAGATAAGATGTAAGGAGGTTGGCGAAGGGTTGGGGAAGGCATATAAACTGGCTGGGGAAGTACACTTCAACTACCTCTGTCAATGGAACTTGTTCAATCAATCCAGGTTGACTGCATCCTGAAGGATTTTCGCCGCTTTTAGTCCGAGCTATTCAGCAAGTTATCATCATGGACGACAGGGAGAAGACTGCCCCGGCCGCGACAGCGCATGATGAGATTCGGACGGAGGCAAGGGATGTCCATCACATTGATGGAACCATCTTTTCTGAAAAAGTGCCAACAAAGCACGATGATGCCCTTGATTTCCTTCGCTCAACGGGGGACAACAACTTTACGTATACGGACAAGGAGGCCAACAAAGTTCGTTGGAAGATTGACCTGTACTTGATGCCTCTGGTATGTCTTAAACTAACGCGAGCTCACCCACGCCCCCAACTAATGTACATGGCTGAGGTAGCTGCTTGGCACTTTCACGCTCAACTTTTTAGACAAGGGAATCCTGTCAAATGCGTCCGTCTTTGGACTGAAGCAAGATACACACCTTCAAAAGAACCAGTATAGCTGGGTCGCCAGCATCTTCTACTTCGGGTAAGATTGCCAACGCAATGCGGCGAATAGACATACATGTTCAAAGCTAACATGGAAGTTAGGTACATGATTGGACAACCACTTAATGCGTATCTGCTTCACAGAGTCCCGATTGGCAAGTGGCTCGCCGGAAATGTATTTGGATGGGGTGCTTGTATTCTCCTGGCCATTACGTCCAAGAACTTTGCTGCCCTCGCTACTACCCGCTTCTTCCTGGGCTTCTTTGAAGCTGTCAATAATCCGGCATTCGTTCTCATAACTGGCCAGTATTACACTCGTGACGAGCATTCTCTACGCGCCTGTATCTGGTGGTCGGGGAACGCTGTTGGCTCATTCTTTGGCGACCTTATTGCCTATGGTATTGGACATGGTCATGGGAGTCTGTCGCCGTGGAAGTACATGTTCTTGGCGTTTGGAGGGGTGACTGTGCTTTGGTCAATAGTGTTGGCAGTCTTCATGCCGGACTCGCCTTGGAAGATGCGAGGTTTGTCAGATCGCGAGAGGAAAATTGCTGTATTGCGCGTCATGTCGAACCATACGGGTATTAGTAGTTCTCACTGGAAATGGGAACAGGCTCGATCTGTCCTTACTGACCCGCAGGCCTGGATCTTTTTCGCCATCGTGTTCGTGCAGTGTCTCCCTGGCGGTGGACTTACAGCGGTATGTGTGAAGAAACCAGAGACGGGATGGGATGCGCCAGATTGCTAATGTTGGTTTGAGTTCAGTTCAACAAACTTATCCTCACTGGATTGGGATACACGAACCTCGAAGCAACAATCTACTCAATGCCAGAACATGCCATTCAGTTGGTCGGCATCATCGTCGCGTAAGTCTTTACATCCTTCTTCTTTCTACTCTCCACAAATGTTGCATGGTTTTGCTAATAAATCCATGGTGTAGTGGAATCGCCGGCTCCTGCATCCGCAACTTCCGCTGTGTTGTCATGATCCTGTCCAATATCCCCCCTCTTGTTGGCGCTCTCATCATCTACTACGTGCCCGAGTCCCATAAACTCACACGACTCGGCGGTGTGTATCTCTTGTTCACGTGTACCATTAGTTACATCATGGCAATGAGCTTGGTTGCTTCCAATATTGCCGGAATGTCGCGCAAGACCACAGTCTCTGCAGGCATGTTCCTGGCCTATTCTGCTGGCAATTTGGTTGCGCCTCAACTGTTCATTGACTCGGAGGCTCCGCGTTACCAGACGGGATTTAGGGGAATGATTGCGTCTTTTGTTGTCCTCATTGTTCTGGCTGTCACGTTGATGGTCTATTTAATTTGGCAGAATAGGCTGCGGGACCGCAAGTACGGGAAAGTTGACCCGAATGAGACACAGGAAGACTTTCTGGACAAGACGGATAGAGAACTGGAGTATTTTAGATATACAAGATAGTTTGAGACCAAGGTGGTGCTATGGCCTTAAGGCGACAGGCATGAGCTGAAGCTGTCTGGTATTTATATGTACATTCACGCAACTACTTGACCATCTAGTGTGGTGTATGTATTGGAGAGACCTTGACCTGATTCACTGACATGTCAATATGTTTGTCTCGCACCAGTGTAGCTGCTCTAGTGACAGAAGGTCAGATTCATGAAGGCAACAGGACAAAGACTAAATCTCTTAGTGTTATCTCATTCTTACAATGTTGCCTGCCGCGAAACTCCAATTTCCCCACATGGCCATGGACTCAAATCCACCAGACCCCATCCCCCAAATACCCCAATGCCCAGCTGATGTGCTGCAAAAGAGTTGAGAGCTGTGGCTTGATAAATAGTGCCAGTCCCCGCAGATTCTGTCTTCCAATGGAGTCCTGGTCATTGACTTGAGTCAACGTTTCCCCCAACTCGGCAGAGATTACAATGACTACAACATGTTGCCTTGAAGACTGCACAAGCTTACAGAATGAGCCAGGCTTTGCGAAGAAGCTTCCACGGTAAGAATATACCGGAGGCTAGTTTCCAGGTCCCCAGTTTGACATCGCTGGCATACCAAATCCTTCTCTAACTAGTTTCAACCACTAACTGCCTTGAATAGGGTGCTTAACCTGTCGGAAACGCAAGGTGCGATGTGGTGGTGGTGATCCGTGCCGAAACTGTTCAAGAATGAACATTACTTGCCAAACCTCGTTTGACGCAAATATGAAAGTGTCGGTTGGGGGTCTATCAAAGACGAAACCAAGTGTTGCTCCGAGACCTCATTCGCAAAGTGCTGGGTTGGCCAAGCCGCAATCCTCATTTGACTCTAGCAATTTAGCTTACAACGCTTCTGAGGAGACTCCTCTACCCGGCACACAGGTCGATCTGTTGAGACCGAATATACCGGAAGTTGATAAAAGTGTTGCGACGCAATTATCGGAGTCGCCATACCATGGGTACTTGGATGCGATTGACCAGTTGCCCATGAGCAGCACTTGGGACTTTGACTTTTCTCTCGACCCATTCCTCACTTGTGCGACAGATTTTCCGGAATCACCAGAATGGGCTCTCCCCAATGGCCAACTGTATGCAGAAGCGGGAATACCCGGTGAGAATGGTACAGCTCGTTCAGGTGCTACTCCGACGTCCTCTGATCCAGCAGAGGTAGACGGAGCAGTAATGGAAGACTTGACAAATGCCGCCGAATATGTAGACCGAGATGCAGTACGGAGAAAACGCCCTAGGGTTAAGTCGACGAGAACACCCAGTGCCGATCATATGTTTCTGAATGGGGACAGTGACAAAGACGATTCGTTCTTTTTCCAGCACTATGAACAATGTATCGGAGGCTGGGCATATTCCCTCAAAGACGACGGCAAAGGAAACTACCTCCGGTTTGTGCTGGATTTTATACGGAGCCCGCGCTGCTGCCCGGCATCGCCCTTTCGCCTTGCCGTGTTGGCATGGGCAGCCAAACACTGGGCATTGACTTGTAAACCAGACAGCACAGCATGGAAGGAATACTACAGCCAAGCCTCTGCCGAGATTCAGAGACTGCAATATAACTCAGATTGGGTATCCTCACCACCGGTGAATTCTTCAGAGATGGATGTACTATCGTCTCCTGCAGAAATCATCATCTGTTCGACTCTGTTTCTTTGTCGATGTGCTGTGCTCAACGATGACCTAGACTGCATTCTTCGGCACCTGGGTGATCTTAAATTGGGACTTCACCAGATACTCAGTGGCCCAAAACTGTCAGCTTTTGGGTGTCAGATACTCCTTTGGCTTGGTTATTTGCATGTTCGGGTCTCTATATTTTCCTCAAAGAAACAGGCAGACAACATCGAAAACCGTAGGGTGGTGGCGACAACACTCTTGGATGCTATATCTGATCATCCTGATTACCAATACATATGCGATAGATCACATCTATACCTATCAGAAATATTTGGGAGATCATACCCTGCCGAAGAAATGTTGCAAGATGTTGAAAAGGCACCCGTCTCAGTCAGGACACATGAGACTTTCTGCTTAATCGCCAATATGCTGCGATACCGATCCTGGAAACAAAACTCTGAGACAAAAGTCGAATCAGCGGAATATAGGGAACTGGAGAAAGCTAAAATTGCGACCATTGATATTGATATTCGACGCATGGATGTCGAATTTGGACTTGCAATTGCTACCAATCCATCTGCAGCGGTATTGCAACAGCAACACTCTCCCACCGGGCCACGGCGGCATAGTTTCATGGCAGCAACGAGCAGGATAAACAGTATGGTAACGGATGCACCAAATGCACAATCTCCAGAGTCCGTCTCACCCACTGGAAATTCCTCACATGCATGCTCTCCTGGATCAACAGGCATGACTGTGGCACAGGGAGTTGACATACGGAGCTCTGCTCATAACTCCCGCCCGATGAAACGAGCTTCACTGCAATGGCTTTCATGCTATGCAGTGTTTTTGACGGCCAAGATTCTTTGGTCGCGAATACTGCACCCCAACGTTCGGAGTGAAGACACCGCAAAAGCGGCAGCCAGAGAGATCATGCAAATTGCGTTGCATCTCCGCAAAGCTCACCAGAGACCAGGTACCGCACCATCGTGGTCACGCAAGATTCCGCGTTCTATGCTCTGGCCCTTGCCGCTGTTTATGGCTGGCATCGAAACCAGGGATGAGTTACATGCGGACTGGATATTAGGCTTTATGAACGAGGTGACCTCCTCCTGGGGTGGTGAGGTAGTCGTGACTGGTCAAAGATGGCGCAGAGATGAGATGTCTGGAGCTGTACCAAGTAGTGCAAGTCGCGTTCAGGCCCTGATGGAGCGTGTGCGTGAAGCACAAGACTATCTAGGTTGCCGAGCTGATGTAGAGAGCATCATGGCAGGTATGATGATGGAGAGAGGCTCATTTCTGTTATAGGTAGCACGAAACTTGGAGGGATTTGTTAACCCGAAGCTATGAGTCCGGCCCTTCGGCCGCTTCCGCCACCGATACATCGTGGGCGAGTTTCGTTTTATTTCGGACCTGTCGCTTCGTCAAAGTTTCAAACTAAGTGGCTTAAACTATTTGAACAAGGCAGGCGTGTGCCAGACGCCTCAAATATCGGACACTCTTCTCCGTTCATACCATAGTGTTAGCTGCGTCTGTTCCTACTTGACAGATTGTGGGACAGAAGTGTTGAAAGTGACAGTTTGCTAAACTTCTCACGGAGTAGTCGCCTAAGCTAGCAAGGCAGGTCCCAAGTCCTGACAACAATTTTATCCCCGCAATCACTAGTTATGAAGCGCTAAATGTCGTTTTATTTGCGGGGAATTTTCCTCTTTTAAAGGTTCAAACAATCAGGCTAAAGTCAATCCCGCATTTAATTTCCGAGGCAACGTTCGTCAAGATCCAAGGCCGAATCCGAAAACCGTAGTTGGTAAACTCACAGATGGGCACTATGTGACTTGAAACTCAACTGGACGACTTCTCTCTTGGGGTCATTTTCGTGGCCCGTGGTATGTGACTGATTGGAAACGCAAAAGAGTTGCAACGCCGCAATGAAGTTTCGGCGTTACCTCGAAGTCGCTGCAGTAGTGCTCTACTACGGAACTGCTTGTCTTGCCGTGAGTTCCAGTGACTCCTCCAAATGGGGACTGGGAAACGGCTACCAATTGGCTTGGTCTGGATCATCGAGTCAAATTGTCATTGTCCGGAATGGCACTGAGATTTGGTCAACAGCGCCGCGGCAGAACTTTCTAAGCGCAAGTTCAGGTCACGATACCATCGTCGGCGAAGGAGGCAACTTCAAGATTACACCGAGCAATCAACCGTCATGCCGGGACATGAATGTGACGAAATTGGAATACCAATACTGGGACAATAGTCTGATCTGTCACAGCGTTGCGGTAAAGGGCACTCTGGGGAACTGCGGCGCATCCATCGACGGATCAATTGGCGGCAGCTTTTCGGCAAACTTTTGGGTGCCAAAAGATTTGCCCAATCGAGTTGCTTTCCAGATCGATGTTACTTCAGAGAATGGCAGCAAAAACGAACTAACCAGGGTTGTTGTCACATTCAAGTCCAGCGCGGATGAGGACTTCTACGGTCTCGGGGCACAAGCTTCTTTTGCTTCTCTCAAGAACCAGTCTATTCCGATCTTCTCTCGGGAGCAAGGCATGGGCCGCGGGGATGAACCTAACACTATGATTCAGAATCTTGTTGGTTTCTTTGCAGGCGGAGACAAGTTTACCACTTACACAGCCCTACCGCAGTACATCAGCACAAAGGCGAACGCTTTTTACCTCAGCAAGAACGCGACCAACTACGCCAACTTCGATTTCACTCATCCAGACCGCGTGTCCGTGAAATATGACGGGCTCAGTGTTTCGGGGCAGCTTCTTCAAGGAGAGAGCATGCTGGATGTCATTGGCGCCGTTGCAGACTACACAGGCAAAATGCGTCCTCTCCCCAAATGGGTAGACGACGGCGCGGTTATTGGTATTCAAGGTGGAGAGACCAAGGTTGAGAAAGTTGTAAAGGAAGCCCGCGGCGCAGATTGCCCTGTTGTTGGTGTTTGGCTGCAGGATTGGTAAGTGAACTACACTATCAGGTAGCATAGGTTTGTTCGTATATTGACATATTCAGGACTGGCACACGGCTGCAATCGACTCCTACAGGCATTAACATTTCTAGGTTATGGTGGAATTGGGAATCTGACACGCAGCTGTATCCAGACTGGCCAAAGTTTGTGCAGCGCCTTCAAGACCAATACTCGCTACGGACATTGTCATACATTAATCCGTTTGTGGCGGACGTCAGCTCGAAGCCCGACGGATATAGAAGAAATTTATTCGAGGAAGCAGGCCGTGGAAAGTACATGATCTTGAACAAGACTACTGGCGCGACATCTGTAGTTGCCAGCGGACCTGGTATCGAGGCAGGCATTCTGGACTTGACAAACGACAAGGCCCGAAGCTGGTTCTCTAGCATCCTCGCCACTCAAGTATGGAATGCCAATATTTCAGGGTACATGTGTGATTTTGGAGAGTATACTCCAGTAACTTCGGATACGGGGCTGAGCAACTGGTCGTCAAGTGCTCGGGCATATCACAATGTATACCCCCGGCAGTGGGCAGATCTGCAGCAAGACTTCATTCGAGGATTGTCTTCTAGCCGAGCAGATGACGCTGTCATATTCCATCGATCGGTCTCGATGGGTTCCATCACCTCTATGAATCTGTTTTGGGCAGGTGATCAGGGAATATCCTGGGATCGTAACGACGGCATCAAATCAGTCGTCACGATTCTTGGCCACATGGGCATCTCAGGCTACGCCCACTCGCATTCAGACATTGGCGGCTACACGTCAACATTCGTAATCCCCAACGCTCAGAACCCCCAAGGTGCCATCGGCCGCACAGAGGAGTTACTCGGCAGATGGGGCGAGCTGGGCGCCGTGTCGAGCGCCGTCTTCCGAACACACGAAGGCAACATTCCTCAGATCAACGCGCAATCATACACGAATTCGTCAACCCTGCGATGGTTCTCTTACAACGCTAGACTCTTCAAGGCCCTGGCACCGTACCGTAGATACGTGTTGGACAATGAGTCGGCCGTCAAGGGTTGGCCGCTACTTCGCCTCCCCGTGCTTTTGCACCCAGATGATCGGCGTGCGCGACAGATTGGGTATGAGAGCTTTTACCTCGGATCAAGCCTATACGTGGCACCTGTTGTTGATGCCGGTGTCTCCAAATTGCAGGTATACCTGCCAGGGTCATCGAGCACATCGTACACTCATGTTTGGTCTGATGCGACTTATCGGGGAGGCTCTACTGTCACGGTTGAGGCACCCTTTGGCAAGCCCGCCATTTTCTTGGTTAATCATACGACGAGACCTGAATTGAATAGCTTGATGGATTTTGTCAGAGAGGAGAGAAACACAACCATCACGATCGGTTAGGAATGTCTGTGTAGGACTGTGGAAGTTGGAATGCAGATGCCCAGGCGTAGCAAAATGTATGGATCATCGTGTATTTTACAAACATAATCTAGCAAGGAGATACCACAGTATAAAGAAATAGATCGCAAGTACTAGGGCATGGTCATTCACATTTCGTGCATCATGCCAGCAAAGGGCGCCAAGGGAGATCATCGCAGGGGTCCAAGAACCCAAATCGTCACTGGGGGTCTTCATAGCTTCGTGAATTTGCGTATTTGAGTCGGATAATTCTTCACTGAGGTACCTCCGAAGTTTGATGTGGATGATCTCCAAGTTAGTGCTGGCGTTGATCGCTTGATGGTATTCCTCACTAGTCACACTGGCAGAACCGACTTATACATGCTGCTCGTGTTCATTGGTGTATCTCGAGACTGCAAATTCAGAGCATACCCGTTGACCGACAATCCAGATCATCAGATCATCAGAGATTAGCCAATTTGCATCAGCTGAGGCGAGGAGGTTGACCGTTGCCACGGAGTGGCCAATTTCGCATCTTCACACTAGCACTATTTGCCTTACCTCGGGTTGGAAACCGTACCCAGGTGAGCCTTCGATAGAACGTGCGTGATTCTGGAGCCATGTAACATGTGGTAGACTAGTCTCATAGGCTCAGTCACACACTAGATGAAGACCCTGGTCGGACGGAGCCGAGTTGGCGAGCCAGATTTTGCATTGCCGCGCATTTGTGGCGAGAATTACACGGGTAGACTAGTCAATGGCCCGAATGACTGGGAATCCAGAAGTACCGTAATATTATAACAGCCTCATCTATCTTTGATTGTGTTTTGTTTATTTCCAAATCGGGAAAATGTGGCGAAACGGAGATAATCGAGCCCAATCCATCAGGACCGGCCGGGAGAACATAAACACTCCGTTTCTATAGTTGACTTTTATGCAACGGAATCGCCAACGTGTCACCTTAAGTGGCATACACGCAATACATAGAGTCATACACCACGTCATGTCAAATGTTCACATGTACCCACAGTATTAGCAGATGCATGTGATGGCCTCACTCTGAGATCAAATATTACAAAACGCATCAAGTTCTGCCCTCGAAATCTATTCGAATGAGCTTAATAGACTATTGACAAAGTAAACGAATTCGTTGCAAAGACCGACAAAATGAGTGTTCAGCGAAATCCAAAAGACTCGATAAAGTCCACCTGGAGACAAAAAGATCGCTCCGAGTGGAATATCTTTCACTGGGTATACGAAATCTTCCAAATCCACCCCGTCGACTTGAACAAGAATGTACCAGTACACGCGAAAACAGACAAGGTACCGTACCTAAACGATTGGTATCAGCATCGATGGATCCTTGCCCACGCTGTTCTTCCTATTGCTATTCATCAGCTGTGCGTCTTATACACCGGTCACAACCTCACAGCCTGGCAAGCCGGACTGCTGTACAGTGCTGCCTTCAACCTCAACGCTATCCGAGAGCTTCATCTTTTGCGAGCCATGGGTCACAAGGTCGGTTTCCTGGATGGCGACGTACACGAGCGCGACGGTGTGCCAGATGTGAGCGTATACAAAGTTCTCCAGTCCCTCATCTTGACGTCGGTTGTGAGGCCGGCCTTTACTGTCTTCATCGGATACAACATTCACAAGACGCCGTCCTCTATCGACTTGCGCTGGCTTCCATTTGAGACGGGAGTCTATGGTATTCTACTAGATTTCTTTTTCTATTGGTATCATAGATTGATGCACGACGTCGACAGTCTCTGGAAGTTTCATCGAACGCATCACCTTACTAAGCATCCCAATCCGCTGTTGACTCTCTATGCCGATACGGAACAAGAAATATTTGACATTGCTGGCATACCGCTGATGACATACTTTGCAATGAAGTTGATGGGTTTCCCCATGGGATTTTATGAGTGGTGGATTTGTCACCAGTATGTTGTTTTTGCTGAATTGGCAGGACACAGCGGTATTAGAATGGTCGCCACGCCGCCAAATCCGTTTAATTGGTTTTTGAGGGTGCTAAACGCAGAGCTTATTCTTGAAGACCATGATTTACATCATCGTAAGGGGTGGAAGAGCAGTGGAAACTATGGAAAGCAAACACGTCTTTGGGATCGGGCTTTTGGCACTTGCCGCGACCGCATCGAATGCTATGACAAGAATATCGACTATGACAATCAGCTTACGTTTCCGATTCTTTGAGGAAGATTGGTTGCGCAATACAAGTTGATCATCCGTGTGGAACGTCGACACGCCTCGGGAATCTCGGGTCATCATTCCCTCACGATGATGGAGCCGAAATTAGCAACTGGCATGATTCTTGGGCACTTGATTCGTGAAGGGGGTTGGCGTACAAGAAGAATTGACCTGGGCAATGGACCACACAACTCGCAATCGACGGATGTGGAGGGAGGGGTTGAACTTTACATGTTTTTGCATCAGTGAGAAGTTGTGAGATTGAAAATGCCTTCAGAGTGTTCCCTGGCCGGATATATCAATGGCAGTCGTGTGGAAGACTGATGAAGAGGTTCGAGTGGCTGGTATGGTGGTAGGCCCCGGGCTGGGCATGAGGTGGACGTATAAATAATTTTGAGAGACACGAGTTCGATGTGTGTGCTTCAGTAGACATAGACAACAATAGAGATTACTTGCTTGTATTGGCTCATGCATCACTTGGAACATCTTCCGACTTGGAAAGGGAGAACCCATTGACCGCGAATAAAAATCGCACACAAGAGATATATTGACAACAGCTTGAGGGTATTCACGCCAGGAAAAGATTGCATTCCTTATCCGTTGTGGCCAAAAAGGGTAATCAGCTGGAGTATACCTTGTTGTTACCTTCGTTCACCCAGCCTTCCCTTGAAATATAACTGAAACTGTTTCACAATATAAGACACAGGGTGATAGGTGCTTAGCACTGGTTATGTAAAGTCTAATTCAACAGCCAAGTTGTGAGCATAAAAGCCAGCCAAGCTAGCAAAGCTTATTATTCTTCGCATTCCATTTGATTGGGAGTAGCAACGCCCTTCTCCCTTGCCGACTCTCCCCATTTGCCATGACTTACAGAAGCCGTCTCCACCTCAACGCCATTATTTGGTTGCAGTCCGAGTTCTGGCAGTGTGAATGGCGTGGCTCTGCATCGACTCTTCCAGGCTTATTGGCTTGTTGTGGGCTGACACCTGATACCTGTGAAATGATACATGAATTTTGCGACATTAATGCCTTTCAGTACAAATTTTACCTCTACATCGAAATCACAGCTCAACTACAACATCCAGTTTTTTGAGCCCTTGCCGTCTGACCCTGTGCTTGCTGAGCTTGCGATATGGGAGGATAAAGATGTTGACGAAGTTCGCTTGATACAAAAAAGGTGCCTCTGCTTCTTATGAAAACTTCCGCAGGAATGGTCCTGGGCTTCGTATATCATTACGGTTTGCCTGTTGTCAGTTTGGGGCTCGTTGAGGATTACTGAACGCCGACCGTGACATCTCTGCGACGCCAACCCATAATTAGTTCGAAAAGACGGGCATACCACGGATCTCAGATAATGGAGGACACGAAAGAAGCATCGGAGCGTCTGGCTACTGTGCCGAGGCATTTGGAATGTGATGGCGATCAGCATCAACCACGCTCCCAAAATGATGAATCTCATCTCGAATTTAGGTATGCCGATGACCAAACTTGACACATTCAGCCTGAACTAATCAGTGTCTAATTCCTAAGTCGATGGTGGTTTGTATCATCTGTCTTTCCGATGGTCGCGGGCACGCTCAGCTCCGTAGCCTTGGCATTCAGCATCTGCTCATTAGGCCATTCGTGGGTGCAGCAGATTCCCCCAAATGGCGATTTAAACCAAGCCAAGTTTCTTCCTGATCCTATTTGGTGAGCAACAGCGGGAAAAAGGGTGTGGCGACTGCATATCTGACGTTTTCCAGGGTGACCATCGTGGAGGCTATACAGCTCAGTGTAGCTGTTGTGGCAAACCTATTTCTCCTGTTAGATTTAACACGAAAGGTTCGATTCACCATTTCTGAGCCAATCGCAATTGTGGGATGGTAGGACTTGCCCGGTTTTGACGTACTGAAACATGTAGCTAAAACAGTCGTTAGGTACATCTCCTGTATTTGCCTTGTGTGCCTCCATGCGGTAGCGTCTGGCCCTTTACTAGACAGCCTGGGAGTGTCCATGGATGAAACAGTTTGGTCACAATCATTCTACTACGGCATATGGGCCGCAATTCTCTATTTCATCGTGGCGTCATTAATTGTTGTCACATTTTGGGGCGGCGCTGTCTACGGACATCACGAGGATGACTTTGACCTGAGTCGGAGCCAGCGAACACTAATGTTGCAGACAATGGTATTCCTTGGGTTTCTACTGCTTGGTGCACTAATCTTCTCCACAGTAGAAGACTGGAACTATTTGGATGCAGTTTATTGGGCCGACGTGACGCTATTTACCATTGGCTTTGGCGACTATGCTCCCACCACCGTTCTGGGCAGGGCTCTGCTATTTCCCTTTGTGCTGATTGGCGTCATCAGTCTTGGTTTGGTGGTTTCCTCCATCCAGAGCATGATTTTGGAACGTGGCAGTCGACGGCTGGAAACGAGAGCTCAGGAAAAGAGCCGTCGCCGCATGTTAAAGAGCTTGGCACGCAAGGAGACGAGCGGAATCTTGACCCCTATCGAGGGCATGCCGACTGGCGAGTTCGACCGACGCCATTCAGAATTTGACTTGATGCGCGCAATACAGAAGCGAGCATTAAATCGAAGACGATGGGTGGCAATGGCTATATCTAGCGTCTGCTTTCTATGCCTGTGGCTTTGCGGCGCTCTCATATTTTACCGAGGGGAGAGGACATACCAGGGCTGGAATTACTTCCAAGCTGTGTACTTTTGCTTTGTATCACTTACAACCATTGGCTATGGAGACATGGTGCCGAAATCCAATGCCGGCAAGTCATTTTTCGTCTTTTGGTCATTGATTGCGCTTCCGATCCTGACCATCCTGATTTCAAATGCTGGGGGTACCGTCGTCAAGTTTATGAATGAGGTTACCATCAGGCTGGGAAGTATTACTCTACTACCGGGACGAGGGGGAATCAAGCATAATGCCAAACGACTTATCCACCAACTGAGCTGTGGTCGTCTGTATCCGGGCCCGGGTACCGATGTAGCTCGTGATTTGGAGAACGGGACCACTCAGACAGGACAGGTGTCAACAGTAGAGACGTCGAAATCAAAAGGAAAATCCACTAATCAGAGCTTCCATGAAAAAGCCGTACTCGATAGAAAAGGTTCGATGAGCAAAACTGCAGAACCTTCTCGCAGTTATGCTCTGCACATAACGAACCCGGATATTTGGCATCATCATGCTCACACCAGACTTGACGACCTCCCTACTGGTGATGATTTACATCTTCTTATAATATCCGAAATTCAAGCCCTTTCTAAACATGTCCAAGAGGACAAACCACGGCGGTATACCTTTGAAGAATGGGCATGGTACTTGCGCCTAGTTGGCGAAGACGAACGTGACCCGCTTACTCATCGCAAGGCTCGACCGAAGGACAGGACGACACACAGGAAGCGAGGTAGGAAGCATAGAGGGAGTAAAAAAAGTTCAAGACAACGGCCCGAGATCCATGACAGTCACAATGAGTTGCAACAACAGCAAGCAGCGAATGGGGAGCCATTGAAGTGGTCGTGGGTCGGTTATGAAAATCCACTACTCGGCGGGCAAGAGGAGAGCGAGTGGATATTAGAGAAGTTGATAGATAGACTAAGGGAGTTGTTGCTGGATAGTTGGAGGCAGCGGAACGAGGGAGCGCAGCCAGCAATGTGAGACTCAGATTTGTATCATCGAGCATTGTCTTCATCAAATGAGTTACATACACGGTTATCTCTGCAGCATTACTTTGCCCTGTGCGTTAGGAGGAGAATTTTGGGAACAGCCTTACGGAAACTGCCGCTCCTGTATTGCCACAATTTGACCAGATGAGAACGCCATCTACAGCAAGGTACCCCAGACTTGCCAGGGCTACAGATTGCGTTGCATTCCGGACAATTTAAGCGGTAGGGGCAGAGCCAACCACTTCTCAAAGAATCCAAAGACTTAGTCTTGAGCTAGGGGTTGCCATGCGCTCTGTTCGACCAATTACGTGATGGCGACTATAGGCAAAACAGAGAGCTGCCCAGTGCCTCCGCATTTCCCATGCTCATGTGCCTATGTGTAGCCGCTTCAACTGGAGAACAATATCAAGGAAGAATTGGGTTTACCTTTCTAAACCACTGTGCTTGCTATCTCAAGCGACGTGGCGCTGGGGAAGCTACTTCATCTAAGGGGAACTTAATTGCAAGTCCTTGCGTTTGGTTGGAAAGTCGAAACTGGGTTTTCTTATTCCTCCATTTTGCTTATTCACAGTTTAGATGCGGTTTGAGTATATTACGGTATAAAAGGATCTAGTGAAGGCTTAGAATATACTGCCTCCTTCCGCGGTGATGCATCGTTGGAGTCTAGACTCCGGGGCTGCAGGCATCATCTACGAGCCACGAGGCCCTTCCCTGCTATCCTAAGCCAGAATAAGGCCCGATGTTACAAAGTTCTAAGAATTTGTCCCAAACTGGCAATTGTGAACATCCGGCATCCGGTACGGAGTGTTCGCCTGTCTTTAGCCCCAAAACTGCTCGCCGTTCCTGGTGTCGATACTAAGGCCAGCTTTTTGCTCAGGCTCGTAGTCTCCACTGTCCTTCAACATAATCGGAGAGACACTCGGCGGAAAGTGTATCGGTAATTAGAATACATGTAATGGCGCACCCTTGCTCGGCAACAGTGTGCCGACATGTGGAAGCTTCAACACATCACGACACCTGTTTTGGTATAGTATTTTGGTGTCGACCTGTCTTACATAGGAAACCACGAGTCTGAACAAGACGAGGTCAAGTTACTGACTTATCTCATTCGGTCCGAATAATATCGACGTCCTACTCTCATCGTGAACCTCGTCGACAAGGAAAAATTACCGGATGTATTTTGGAACACAACATGCTCGAGGTATAAGTATGCCTTTGCTGGCAAATAAGATGAAATTCATACCTCTACCTCATCACCAAACCACCCGCTTCTTTCTCAGTTGAATCGTTACAATGTTGCTCAGAGGAATACACCGCATTGGTGTCGCATGCATTGCCGCCTTGGCTGCAGTGACGAACGCTTCACCTATTGCGAAATCGCTAGCTGAACGTGCAGCCGCAGCCGACAGATTAGTGTTTTGCCACTTCATGGTATGAAAATAACGCTAGAAATACCTTACCGTTATGATAAGCCGACCACTTACCAAAACAGATTGGAATTGTTGGCGAACGCACAAGCTCCAATGACTTTGACGCAGACATGCAGCGAGCCAAAGCCGCAGGCATTGATGCATTCGCTCTCAACATCGGCGTCGACTCATATACCGATACCCAGCTTGGATTTGCGTACGACTCAGCTGCCAGGAATGGCATGAAAGTCTTCATTTCTTTCGATTTTAACTGGTGGCACATCGACCAGGCTGCGCAGGTTGGACAAAAGATTGCCCAGTATGCTAGCAAGCCGGCGCAGCTGTTTGTCGATAATCGCCCCTTTGCTTCATCGTTTGCTGGAGACGGCTTAGACGTGAATGCTATGAGGAGTGCTGCCGGACAGAATGTGTATTTTGTGCCAAACTTTCATCCTGGGCAGGGCGATGTGAGCGCAATCGATGGAGCGCTGAATTGGATGGTGAGTACTCAGATTGATAACTTGAACCCAGTTGAGAAATTACACAGTCGAATTGAATTTCAATTGGCTAAACTTCGTGATCTAGGCATGGCCGAATAATGGAAACAACAAGGCCCCAACTCCTGGTGCGAACATCACTGTTGAAGCTGGTGACAATGCTTATCAGAGCTGGCTTGGTGGCAAGCCGTATTTAGCCCGTGAGACTTACCACTCGTCTTCAAAGCTCAAGAGAGATTTGTAGCTAACGAGCTTTGTCAGCTGTTTCGCCTTGGTTCTCAACTCACTACGGTCCGGTACGGTCAATTCATCGTCGCAATATGGCTTATTGCTAACACCTAGGCAGGAAGTATCCTACAGCAAGAATTGGGTATTCCCATCTGGACCATTAATCTTCCAGCGGTGGAACGAAGTCCTCCAAAACGGGTTCCCAATGGTTGAAATGGTAACCTGGAACGACTACGGCGAGTCGCATTATGTCGGACCACTCAACTCCCTTCATTTCGATGACGGAAACTCCAAGTGGACTAATGATATGTACGTATTTCCACTGACCATCTGGTGAAAAACTTTGTTCGCTAACACCCAGTGAGGCCGCACGACGGTTGGCTCGACTTGTCTACGCCCTTCATCGCAGCCTACAAAGCTGGTGCCACTTCGCCAAAGGCCTACATCCAGGATGACAAGATTGTCTACTGGTACCGACGAAATCTAAACAGTATCAACTGCGATGCTACTGATACAACAGAGGTACCAGCCAACAATGCAAGTGGGAACTACTTCGAGGGCAAGCCGAATGGCTGGCAAGATTTTGATGATGTTGTGTACATTGCCACACTGCTTACAGCTGATGCTACTCTGACCGTCAACTCTGGAGGAAATTCGCAAACCTTCCAGGCTAGTGCTGGAGCTCAGTTATTTACGATCCCCGCCGGACTTGGCAAGCAGCAGTTTGCGGTATCACGCGGCGGTCAGACAATCCTGAGCGGTACGTCCCTCATGGATATAACCGACGTCTGTCCCTGCGGCATATACAACTATAACGCATATGTTGGAACCTTGCCCCCCGGTTTCTCAGACCCCCTCCAGCATGATGGTCTTGCTTCGCTGACAATGGGCTTGCATGTCACGACGTGTTTCCCTACTCCGTCGCTCGGCACGAATCCGCCTGTGACAACCACGTCTAGCAAAGGAACTACTACCACTACTACAACTTCCACAACTCAGAGTACTAGCGGCTCTAGTCAGTCAACTACAACTACCAAATCAACAACAACCAGCAGTACTTCGGTGAACCAGCCAACGTCTACGACAAGCGCCGGTACACCTCCACCACGTAAGTATTGACACCTGAAGTCAGTCGTGCTGTTCTGTTTCCTAACTTGTTGGCAGAAACTTGCAACGGTGGCACAAACGCTGATGGGGAGACGGGCAATTACATTGGCCTCTGCAACTTTGCTTGTAGTCAGGGGTATTGTCCACCAGGGCCTTGCAAATGTACTTCGTATGGCAGCCCAAGCCCGCCACCCCCATCAAATGGGCGGAATGGATGTCCTCTTCCGGGCGAAGGGGGTGGATATCTAGGTCTTTGCAGCTACTGTTGCAGTCATGGGTACTGCCCTGATACTGCCTGCCGTTATTGCTGATATGTCTCACGAGAAGCCCTCTGATAACATCTTCTATCAGCTAGGGGATGGTCCCGCGGTGGCCAGTGTCTTCTCTTTGCTGGGTTTGGCGAAGTCTAAGTCGCGGTATAAATGATGCTCTTGTATGTAATCGATGACGACGTCAGGGATTCTGGGAACCATTAGTACAAGTACAGATTCCGGTCTGCTTTCTATTTCTGCGTTGGCAACTAACAAGTAATCAATGGACATTGAACGACGTAAAAGTAATCGAACTTTGGTGGAACTGATGTCATTCGATACAACCTGCAATCAAGTATATGTATTAGCTATAGCAAACTAATACGAGATGACGAAAAATAGCGAGGAAAACGGACCGGTCGAATAACATGGATGTTTTTGTCCCATTGCTTCAATGCTGCCAGCGCTGAGTCGAGCTCAGTTCCGGTCCGTTCGAGGACAAAGGCTCCGAAATTGCCCAACATGTGGTCTATGTCTTTTGAATCCCTTTGGAATCGTTCAGTGTTAGCTAACATAACAAGGCTAGATTAACTTCTCCGATTGGGAGCTGGGAACATGACTACCTACCAGATAGAGGATCCGAGACTCTGGATTAGGTCGGCGCCAGCGAGTAAGACTATCTTGGCCGGTTTGCGAGTGCCATCGGTACATTGGATGCCTCCCATGACGTGGTTAATTTTGTAGTCAAAATGGTCTATGGCGCGGGCGGTAGGGATATATGTTGGGCTTTCTTGGTCACACCCTTAACCAACGCTCGTGTTAAATAGGCCTCCAAGCGGGACCTGTCTCTCTCCTTCAATCTTGACCGCAAGCGTCGAGAGACCTCGAGCTGATCAACAATCATGTACGACGGACAGGGAAAGTTGGACGACGTCTGGGACAAGAATGATGAGGACGTTGATAAAGCACTGAAACAGTTACGGCACATACCTTTTTGCCGCAAGGTGGAAGAATTCGTGCACGGAAAACTCGGGAAATCAGCAAAAATAGTACCCCCTTTGATTGGCGGAGGCTTCAACACCCTCTATAGGGTTCGGCTTGATGGAGACTCTTCTTCTGATATTATGGTGCGACTGCCATGCCCTTCACTTGTCCAGTTTCCCGAGGAAAAGATCTTGCAGGAAGCGGCAACGGCAAATCTAGTTGCTGCCAAGACATGTCTACCTACCCCGCGGCTTCTTTTCTATGGTTCTGAATCTTCTGTTGGCCCATTTGTCCTCATGGACCATGTTGACCACCATCAAGATATGTCGGCAAGGTTAACTCGACCAAGCGAAGATCCAACTGCAACTCATAGTCTGGACTTGACTCTTGGTCACTCTATTTTGGAAAGTCTGTGGCAACAGGTATCACGTTATTTGCTGCAAATGACCCGAGTACAGTTTCCCAAAATTGGCTCGTTGATGGAAGTCCAAGGCAGATGTGAAGTTGCAGGAAGGCCAATAACTCACAACATGACTGACATGATCCGGCTGGCTAACATCCCTCGCGAGGTGTTACCTCCACAAGGCACAACTTTTAACACAGCTGATGAGTGGTACACGGCATTAGCAGAGATGCATATCGCACAGCTCATCTTTCAACAGAACGATGCCATAACCTCAGCGGATGACTGTCGAAATAAATACGTCGCTCGACAAATCTTCCGCCGGCTTGCTAAAGACGGTTAACTGTCCAAGTTTGGATTCGCTACCGACAATTGGTCTGCCCAATCATCTCAAATTCCCTCCTCTACCCTTGCTCCCGCGCCAGATAATACGCAGTCCTTTCGTCTTTGGGGCGATGACTTCCGCGCGGGTAATATGCTACTTACCAAATCAGACGACATTGCTGCCTTTGTTGACTGGGAATTCGCCTATGTTGGACCCACGCAATTTGTCCTCGATCCGCCCTGGTGGCTTCTCCTCCAAACGGCTGAGATGTGGTTGCCAGATATCGATGACTGGGTACAAAAGTATGAGGAGTACCTCAAAATTTGGCTGGTGGCAATGGAAAAGGCGGAAGCGGACGATGTCAAAGCCGTCTCCAGTTCTCTGCCTGCACCCCTCTCGAGATATATGAGGGAAAGCTGGGAAACCGGCAGATTCTTCCTTAGCTATGGGGCGAGGAAAAGCTGGGTATTTGATACAATGTTTTGGAGATTCTTGGATGAGAGACTTTTCGGAAAACGGGACGGGAATGTAACCAAGGATGATCTATGGAAGACGAGAGTTTATTTATTGAGCGAGGAGGAGGGGGAAGCTATGGAACCATTTGTTGAGTGCAAGATGAAGGAGTTGGACGACAGGCGAATTGTCAACTGGGATGGGAATGATGCTAGAGCGCGCCTCGCAGAGTTTTTATTCGACTAAATATCAAGATAGATAAATCCTTCTAGCTAGATTCCGTAGAAGGTCTTTGCTAATTTTCGAGAACCTACTAGAGACCAGCAAGCTGGGATTTTGCAATTTGACATGTAAAACGGCACGTTTCTACCAACTGCGTGCTCAAACTAGCGAACACAACATCCTCAAATGCTCGAAAGATTGTCATCCCATCGCTACAGAGTCGCACGAGGTATCAAGGCGCAATTAAAGGTTGGCACACCCGTTGTAGTGTACCGGGTTGAGCACCCCGTCGGGCACGGCCACCAGCAATTAGAGTATGTTGAAGTTGGAGGTGGCCACGGACAGTCAGTACGGAATGAAATGGTTTCCTTATGACCGCACGGAGGTTTATTGCAGCTTGTACATGTGCCCACCGTCTTCGTGACTGTTGGACACGGATTCGTCGGCGTGGGAGCCTCGGGAGGAACGACTGAGTAGCTGGTTGTTGCGCAGCCCTTCGGGCATTTATTCGTACAGCACGGAAAATAGGTCATGACGGTGGCTACTTTGGCGGGACAGTCGTGTCGGTTCGTGAGAGTCTGCGTGATGGTGCAGTCGGGCACGCAGCAGGACTGGCAGACGTCAAAGGTGGACGTGATGGTTGGACATGGCCCTTCTGCTTGGACGAGGCATGCGACTCTGTTGATTCGTGATGTTAATAGAAGCAAATTGGATACTGTAAATGGCTTTCTTACCCAAATAGAGTTGCTAGAGTGCGGAATGGTGAAAGTCTCATGGTGACTAGACGCGAAATCGAATCTTATAAGTTAATTGGTAAAGAGGTATGCTATCGAAGGTCCGAAAAGAGAAGAGGCGGCAAGGTATGGCATCTGTAGACCGTTCTTTAAATACAGGAGCAATTTCATTTCCGTCATCTTGATCTAGTTTGCCCTTGACCCTGTCTCATTCAGGATGCTTGACAACTTGCGGGGATGAGAACACAAGACCCCAGCTCTGCATTCCTGTCAACGGTTCAGCTACCCAAAATACGAGCCAAGCCAGAACCCTATTCGCTAATCTTTCTGCCACCGGTCACCCATGTCGCAAGACTTGTTTCCCTTTTAGGCCTAAGCCAACCGAAGGTGTGTGGTTACGCGCTGCCGTAAATCGCTTTTGGCGCATCTTACTTCGTAAGCATAACGGTATTTGTCCGTTGTCTCGCTGCCTTGGGCTGTCTGTCAGTCAGCATTTCACCCACGGCCTGTTGGGAATTCCTTGGACTATTCGGAGTCTTGGTTCCGGGAGAAAGCTCATACCGGCAGGCACCAACACCGTCCACCCACAACTAGGCTTACAAAAGCCCGGCATTGCGATATACAAAGGCGAATACCCTGACATTGAGTTTGCATCGTCATACCTGGCACAAGAAGACTCAGGTGCTTGCTACTCATACTTGGTTTGAAAGCATGCTCAGTTCTCCATCCCAGGGTTTACATGTGGCAGTAGTTGGGAATACCAGGCAACAAAGTCTCATTCCATGATATTGTGAGGATGCAGGTTGCCATGACCGTCACACACGTGTGCTAGATGACCAAAGAGAACTTGGATGAATTCGCGAAACATGGCAAACTTAATACGACGTCCGCCCAATGGGTTGCCCGTACTAAGCTTATGGACATATGGGCTGCCCTCTTATCTGAGTAGCTCAAATTTGATGTACGTGACAATGGATTACCTTGCTGGTGAGAGTCGACGGACAGAGTATTCGACTACAAGTAACAACCGGCGCTGGCCTACAGGCGATGTACTTATTGCGCAAATTGTAGCTCCCTATTCCCTAGTAGGTTCCATGACTATGCTTCAAAGTATACACGAGCTCAGGCCGGCTTGTACCTACCAACTATCAACAATCATGGTAGCAAAATAAAATCATGATCATGCGCGCCTTGCAAGTAATCATACCCCTCTGGCATCCACTCAACACATGGCACCGCATCAGCCCAGTCAATCTTATCCTTGACACTAACTGGCAACCTCATCTTCAGATTACTTCTATACCAATGAGGAAACTGCACTGAAACGAGCATCACCCGCGGATCGTCCGTCTTATTCGGTCTCCCAGCGTGCCAAAGCCTAAAGTCCCTTATGATGAGCGAACCTTTCGGCAAATTCGGCTGAATCGGTGGACTAATTTCGCGCCGTTCATCCTGAAGGTCTTTGCGAATTTGGTAATGAACCCCGGAAAAGTCAAGGACACTCTTGTCAGTTTGGGTGTGCGAACCTAGCCATACTTCCGTGGACCCGTTCTCCGGCGTTGTGTCGACGAGGTTGATGTTGACGCAGTAGCCAAATGGTATTCTTGGAATATCAAAGGTCACGTCAATATGGGGAGGCTGGCGATCGGTAGCTTTGAACGCAGTATTCGCGCTATAGAATCGAACTGTTGTCCTTGGTCCGAGCATGCACTGGATTATGTCGGTTGCCCATGGGTTCGCGATGATGTCGTCAAAGATGTAGCCTTCTTCCAATACAGGCTCTTGTTGGATATTCCCCGTGTTCCTTCCAAAGTTGCGATGCGTTGCTGGTTGAGCGTATAGCCTTTCGGCCTCGGGAACCATTCGCGCATTTAGCTTGTCAAGGTGAGACATGTCAACTGCGTTCTTAAGTGCCACTATGCCGTCGCGATGGAGTGCCTCGACCGCAGCCTGTAGATGATGAGAACCTATTTTCTTTGTTTTTAGTTCATCTTGTGTTAGCTCAATAAGAGTAACATGAGGGTCGTCTAGAGAGTCGGCCATCATCCACTTCGCGAGAAGAGTGAGAAGAAATTTGGTCCTTTGTCAAGTGGCCTTGCGGGTAGTTTACAGAGTGGAAGAAACAGATTGTACGGGCACATTAACGCGACCCAAATCAAGTAATCGTGAGAGGACATGGGAATTACTGACGATTGAATTGGCCCTTCAAACCAAAAAGAGGAGAAACGGCATCATCCATCGGCTGAATCCGGCCAATTCCCCGGTTTTCAATAGCGCGGGGATAATGGTGATTGTGGTATGGCTATATTTTGTTTTAGACCCGATAACCTGCCCGAACTCGGAGGTCTGGATGAAATAAGTGTGCTACAGAATGCCTCAGACATTTGAACCCGATTTCACATTCCTGGAAACTACTTTTTTTGCTGCGAAGTATAGATGGAACTCATAAACAGCAACCGTATTTGGAATCTGGGGATCACCTGCGACTGAGGGATTTGTCTGTTGACAATTGAATACATGTCCTGGCTTGAAAGTAAAAATTCTCCTACTCATTGACATATCATTGCCACTACTATAGCATATGCGCTCTATACGTTGGCTGGTGATGACAAGGCTATCAACTTTCCAGCTGGTGGAGGGTTTCAGCTGCGCCGTTGTCTCTGCGTCCTGGCTTACACCGGACCTCATACCACAAGTTGATCGTGTTAGTTGTATTTGCGACGGGAGCCAAGATATTTTGACGGAGGACATGTTGTGGTTGTCACAAATATGACGGTCTGCACCAATGGGCATAGGCTTGTCCGCCTTGACTGTTCTTGTATATATATCCATGGCAAGTCCACCGACTCCTAGAATTTCGCATCTGCATATTCGGCAAAGACTCGCAAACGTATGTAGCTTCGTGTAGGATCAATATCTACTATATCCTTATCCGTGCAACAGCCATCCTAACCATTACCCCGTCGGTCAATGTGCGGAAAAGAAGCGAGCTCTCGTTCACAAAGTACGGATCATTGTTACATCTCCTGTCAAAGAGTGGGGATTGTATCTCAGATATCTCGGCGATATTTCAACGACTTGCAAACTTGTAATTGCCAGATTGGTACGGCTCAGTTACTAGAGCCACAAAATGTCCCACCAGCTGATCTTGCTACTCCAAACATGGACTGTATTTCTCGAGTCCCATATTAGCCTTGCTTCCATCTTGACCAAATTACGTCAAGCTATGGCCCTTGGTTCCACTTACCCCAACTCCAGCATCATTCAAACCGGGTTCAACAGGCGTTCCACGGGAATACTTCGTTAAAATAAGAACCGATGAGGCAAGTTACTGTAGATCTAAAGGCATTTCTCAACCGTCATGACAGGGGTTGGGACAATGAAATGCGGGGGTGAAGTCGACGGCGGCAGCCGGTAACCGCAAAATATCTCCTGCATGTCGATCCTTGATGCCTGTTCCACGGCCAAATGGTCGGAGCTATTTCAAGTGTCTGCAGTTGATTGTGCTACCGCGCCAATCGGTTTGCCATTGAGGGGTTAATGATGCCCTCGGGATATCATTGCGGCTGTGGAAATATCCTACGGGATGGCATCTTGTCGCTTCTTATACCGCGAGGGGACTGCGGGTGGTGCCGATGCAGCTTTCCGACCTTTGTAGCTTCGTAAGGAACAGATTCGACGCTCCAATCTGTGGTTGAGTCTAATCATGGACTAGTATATCTTACTTTTAGTATTTAATTGATAGCCCCTCTTGATCGACCTTTGGTAATTTCTCTCCTGATGTAGGTGTACTACCGAACAACTTTAATATTCAAGAATTGAGACAGTCCTGGATAAGAAACAATGCTGCTTTCTAGTATTCTTGCAGTACTACCTCTGCTCGGAGAGCGAGCATCGGCGCAGCCAACATCTTCTTTAAGTAAGTGCAGCCCCCGGGGTCTATTCGGAGTCTCTCATTTAATGGTTGAATTAGCACATAGAGATGGCACCAATGACTGGGGAGCCGCTCTCCAAAAGGCGAAAGCTATGGTTGGCAAGATGACCCTTGAAGAGAAGGTATTTATCTACGAACCATGAAATACATCCAACGACAAAACTGATATTCTCACTAGGTGAGCTTAACTGGTGGTGTCTCGGCAAATAATGGGTGTTCTGGGAACATCGCCGCCATATCCAGACTCAACTTTCCGGGCATGTGTCTTAGTGATGCTGGCAACGGACTACGTGCAACAGACGCCGTCAGTGGGTTTCCAAGTGGCATACACGTTGGAGCAAGGTAAGTTGTCTCCTCTCCTTGTGGAAAGCATTAGCATGACTGCTAACAAGTACAGCTGGAACAAGGACTTGACCCAGAAGCGAGGTGCTGCAATGGGTAGGGAATTTAAGAAGAAAGGCGTGAACGTCCTCCTCGGACCTGTAGTTGGTCCAGCATGGACGGTTGTCCGAGGCGGTCGAAACTGGGAGGGCTCGTCGGCAGACCCCCACCTCAGCGGCGCACTTGCGGCAGAAACTGTCCAAGGAGTCCAAGGATCAAACGTCATAACTAGTACAAAGGTGAGAACGACTTTAATGTTGAAGGTGTCTTTACGAGACTAATTCTGTAAAGCATTATATTGGCAATGAGCAAGAACTCAATAGAGTCCCCGATGGAGATACCGAGGCCGTGTCAACAAATATTGATGACAAGGCTATGCATGAGCTCTTCCTGTGGTACGTAAAAGTCTGTTGTTGCTAGACTGAGAAGTGTTTTAGCTAATTAAATACGGACAGGCCGTTCCAAGACACTGTCAAAGCTGGATCTGCTAACATCATGTGTTCTTACCAACGTTTAAATCAGACATATGGTTGCGCGAACGACAAGTCGCTGAATGGTCTTCTTAAGGGAGAGCTTGGTTTTGAGGTCCGTGTTAGACGATTTCAGGTCCGCTTTTTATTACCTATTAACTATCGGTAGGGATTTGTTGTGTCCGATTGGGGCGCCTTGTACGGAGGACTGGAGTACGCAACTGGCGGGTTGGACATGGGAATGCCAGACGCCGGAACTTGGGGAAAGACTCTAATAAATGCTGTCAATAACGGCTCGTTCCCAGAAGCTCGAGTGACCGATATGGCCACCAGGTAAGTTACACCTCACACTGACGTTGAACTCCGTACCCTAACCGACTCGTAGAATAATCGCCGCTTGGTATCAAGTTGGACAAGACCAAGGTTTCCCAAAACCAGGTATCGGCATGCCAAAGAGCGTTAGCAAACCACATGATGTAATTGAAGGTCGTGATCCAAACGACCTACCTATCATTCAACAAGGGGCTATTGAAGGCCATGTTCTGGTAAAGAACGACAGAAACACCCTTCCTCTGCAACACCCAAAGATCGTTTCGATATTCGGCTACTCTGCAAACACCCCGCCAAAATGGACTGCTGCTGAAGATACGGATGGATCATGGACGACAGGACAAGCTCCTGCACTTGGTCTTCACAACGATCAGACACCAATCGGTCCGAAAGGAACTCTGTTCGGCGGCGGTGGCTCTGGTGCGGTTACTCCAGCTTCTTTCACATCGCCACAGGACGCATTGGCTGCCAAGGCTGCCAAAGATGGATTCACTCTGCACCAAGATTTAAATTCCAGTAAGCCGGTTGTCAACTCCGCCTCAGACGCCTGCATAGTCTTTGGCAACGCATGGTCAAGTGAGGGTTCTGACCGCCCCGCGTTGCAAGATGAGTACACAGACACATTGATCAAGTCTGTGGCAAGCCAATGTTCCAAGACCATAGTTGTGCTTCACAATGCTGGAGTAAGACTGGTTGACGGATTTGTCGACCATCCCAATGTCACTGCAGTCTTGTTCGCACATCTTCCTGGCCAGGACAGCGGTAACGCACTGGTTTCCCTGCTCTGGGGAGAATCTAACCCATCGGGAAAAATTCCATACACTGTGGCGAGGCAAGAATCTGATTATGGCCCTCTGCTTAGCCCTTTTGCACAAAGCGGAAGCAAGTCTCCCCAAGCCGATTACAACCAAGGAATTTACACCGATTACAAGTACTTTGAAAAGAATCACATCCAGCCACGGTACGAGTTCGGCTATGGGCTAAGCTATACACGCTATGACTACTCCAATATCAAGCTTCAGGGACCATCTGGCAACTTCCAGAGCCAGTGGCCGCAGGACAAGATTAGCATCGGCGGACAAGAAGACCTATGGGAGACGATCGCGACTGTTTCTTTTACGCTTGTTAATGGTGGTCATGTTGATGGCGCTGAAGCTGCTCAGCTTTATGTGCGAATTCCGGGGCTTCGGGCTAAGCAGCTTCGGGGATTCGAGAAGCCGTTCCTCAAGGCTGGACAAAAAACCGACGTCACTTTCCAGCTCACTCGGAGGGACCTCAGTGTTTGGAATACTGAGGCGCAGAAGTGGCAGTTACAGAAGGGCCAGTACGAGATTTACATTGGGCGAAGTAGCACCAAGTTGCCTCTGAAGACTTATTTGACCATCTGAGGTATGGGGGTTATAAATTACCAAGTAGTATGATCAGGGGGTAGCATAATTGACCTGGGGTTCCAGAACAGTCTTCTTTCAGGACCGTAGAGATAGTTAAGGTACAACAATATAATGGTTTCTCCTGCTAGGGATTGTGTCATATTTGCTTCTCCATATATAACTACATCGCCATGAACTTTTACATGGGAATCTCGGTCTTCAAGGGTTAGGGTTGAAGTTGTGCCCCGCGTTGGGTTGATCAATTGTGGGCTGATTTTACTTTCAACCTCGGCAAACATGTTCACAACATAACGACAAGTCTGCGCTGCTGAATAAATAAGGCCCAGAGTGCGAAACGGCCAATATTCCTGTCAAAGTTTGTTGTCGTCAAGTCGCGGTTGTTGAGCAGTCGAAGTGGCCAGAATGAGTCTTCCCGTCGTTGATGTTTGGGCAAATCCCACTGGTGTAAGTTCTGCTGTTCTGTAGCCCCAGAATCGACTCGACAACGTCATCAAACTATCGCCTCACAGGATATTAACATGCTCAGATATACATCCCAGAAACTGCACGTCTCTTTGCTCAAAGCCATGCAGATCCTGAGCTGGGTAATCGCAGGCACACACCCGCCGAAGTGATTGCAAAGATGGACGAGGCTGGCGTTTCTCAAATTCTTCTAGCAGCCTGGAACCGACCTGGCTCAGTCATATTCTCCAACGAACAAGTCGCTGAATACACACGCGCATACCCAACCCGTATCTTTGGACTCGTTTCCGTGGATCTCCACGACCCAGTTGCGGCAGTCAAGGAACTGGATCATTACGTCCGAGTCGAAGGCTTCAAGGGCCTACGAGTTGTGCCCTGGCTGTGGAACTTGCCTCCGACGGATGCTCACTACTGGCCACTTTACGTCAAGTGCATAGAGCTCGATGTTCCTTTTTGCACTCAGATTGGACACACTGGGCCACTGTGCCCTAGTGAAGTCGGTCGCCCTATTCCATATATTGACGAAATTGCCCTCAAGTTCCCGGCTCTTAAAATAGTAGGAGGTCACTTGGGGTATCCCTGGATAGGGGAGGCGGTTTCTGTGGCTTGGAAACATGAGAATGTGTATATTGACACGAGTGCGTGGTCGCCAAAGTACTACCCACCAGAATTCTTCACGTTTGCGAACACGACGGGTAGGAAGAAGGTCATGTTTGGGACCAACTTTCCGCAGCTTGGTTGGAAAGCTTGCGTGGACGCGGTGAAGGAGCTGGGAACCGGAACGACTAAGGGACTGAGGGAGGATGTTGTGCGTGATTTCATGGCTGGGAATGCAAGGCGAGTGTTCAAGTTGCCAGAACCTACTTTTGAAGGGGCCGCCTCAAGGTTGTAATTTTTGACGGCCCTTGACTCACTGCTAATGAAATGGAAATGCGTAAGGGCTCATCACAAAATCTCCTGCCCAACCTTGGTTTGAGCTAGCATACTATATACCGAACTCTACGCAAACATTGGACTCGGTACGTCAGCTTGGATTTCAGCAATATTATTTAGTGCGACGAGAATGAAATTAGGTACAGTATGAACTTCAAACTTCTCCCAATGAATAGTCCAATATCAAGAACGAGCAAATTTTGCAATCCGTTGATGTTTCAGGGCTGCCTATGATCCGCCTAACGGCGAGACCTTGGAGACTATTGACGATTGCCCAAAATATTGATGTCTATATGATTAACGGGGTTTCGCATTCCAGAACAAGCCAGCGTGATAGTTACGACCAGCAAATGCTGCTCTCGTAATGTACCACTTGTATGAAGCTGGAAATATGTGTGTGTGCTTGTCTCACTCTAGATTCGTCGAAAACGACATCAGTATCAGCAGGATCGAGATACGGGGGGCTATTTCGTGACTCCCATTAATCTAGGTCGTGTGTATTGAAGAGTTCTGGGGAAAAGCGGAAGTTCTAACAGAAACAAAAAAACGGCCGAATATCATGATGATTTCACAGTCACTAATTCTAGGAGCAACGGGCCAAGGCATGACTTCAAAAAAAGCGTACATCGTGTCAAGACCTGCATTGTTGACGGACAGCCTGGGTGTCTAGAGAGGCACTAGCTCGTGTCTGTGGTGCAAGCCGGCGTTGCAGTAGTGGCCGCCTGGCTTACTATGGGTTCCTTATTTGTTGGTGCGTGTATATCATCATCCTTCTCGCCTCCTTCATTGACCTCTTCTGCCGTGAATGTACTGCCGGTAGCCATGGCACTCCTCGTGCCGATCCTCTTGACCCAATCTCTCGTCTTTTCCAAACCCACTGACTCATCTGGCCACAGTAACAAGCCAATATTCCTACCTGCTGAGGTTGCGTTGATCAGGTACCGCAGCTGTGTGATTCCTGTTTTCTTGGTAACTGTCAGAACCACAACTGCCAGCAGCACAGCTAAGGCAACGCCAAGCACAACAAATGCTGGTATAGCAAAAGGCATTTTATACTGGATTTGTTTGCCATAACCAGTCACCAAGACTAGATTGTCCTTGGATCCTGCCGCTTCTTCTCTCTTTTTCAAGCCAGCAGCAGCGGATGTGAGACCGCAGCCCTTGGTTCCAACGACGGCATTGGCGGCAATATCTGTCCACACCAAGTTTATGATGTTGGATGCAGCGGTAGCATTAGCTGACAGTCTCTGCCATTTAGCGTAGAGTGCAAAATCTGTCAGTCCCGAGTAGTCGCCGTAGCTTATCCCACTTGGCTTCGAGATGCTGAGAGCGCTTCTCAATGCTTGTGTATAGAAGTTGACACCAGGCAGGTTCTGACCCACAACGTACGGGATGTAGTCGTAGGTGGTGAGAAGAAGCGTATCGTCATTTATGAGCCCGGGTAGTCGGAGGCTCTCTTGTACAACTGTTGTTATATTGCCCCTGATAGCAGTATTTACCGTTCCGTTGGCTGATCCGATCACTCCCCATAGCGGCTGTTCATTTCCGATATTATATATGGGCCACTCCATGTTCTCCACGGCCCAGAGTGGTCTGTCTGAAGGGGTTGTGTAGCGTTTAGGTTCGTCATGGACCACCTGTAGCGCAGATAGATCTGTACCGTTATACTTGAATGTTACGGTTCGAATGCTTGCACTTATGGATGAAGCGCAGGTAAAAACTGGCAACTCCCATTTTGAGCCTGGATCTGGTACCAGAGAGTCTCCTCCATCAGTTCGTTTGGCCGCGCCGTATAGAATGCCACACCCGACAAGGCTGCTGTTGAGATTTGCAGGGTCACTGAGAAGGGCGCCATTGCACCGCGCAACTGACACGCCGGTTAGTCTGGTAGACTTTCTGGGCCGTGTTGAGGCAAAATGACTTACCAATTTTAGAAAAATGATCTGCAGACACATTAAAGGGGTTATGGTTTGTACTAGTAGCAGATTTGTTGAAGTCTAGATACTCTCCATAGGTCCAGGTTGAACGGATGGACTGATACTCTATTGAGAACGTGCTGTTCGTGCCCTGGGTCTTGAGGCCAGTGTGAAGTTCCATGCCGGGCTTGGCGTCCAGACGCGTGATGTTATTTATATCTGGATTGGTTAGATTGTAGTACAACATGGTGAGATAATTGGTTAACCAGGCTGCATTGTAGGCTCTTGATCGCAAATCTATATCTCCTTGGCCATTGTAAGATGCCGGCACGCTCATAGAATGAACAGGCGCTTTTCTGGATAAATTGGAGAAACCACCGCCGTCCTTAATATACACACCACTAGCTGATAGCTGAACAGAGTTGTCAACTGTTTCCAGGTGAAAGTTGAATGTGAAATTCATGTCGACGCATTGTGTCTCTGGTTGGATGAAAAGAAGATCCTCTGTCCATGTACTGCCGTATGGGTAGGTTTTCCTGGGCACAGTATGATTCCGAAACCCAATGCCTCCAGTTTTGGTGTTCACGATTAGACCCTCGACTACATGCATTTCCTCGTCCAAAATGAGCGTCGTGATCTGTCGGTACGTCGACATAAGCCCCCATCCGAGAGAACCAAATGGATCCGTCATGTTGTAATGTGATCTCCATTGTATATCAAAAATACTGGACACCGTGGATGAAAACGATGTCGCTCCATCTCTGAACAGAGATGTCAATACCTCTGGAATTAATCGGTCGAACCTTGTGCCGTTGCATACTTGTGCCAGTCCAACTTGGTGGCAAGTCTCATTCTTTGTGGTCCCTGGACAGGCGTTTTGCCCGCAACTCCTTGTAAAAGGCGCCGTACTCCTAGACGGGGTACCAAGACCGAAAGGCGATGAGTCTTTGAGGTACTGAAACTCTTCATACTGGCCGTTGCCTATCGGTAAAATCGTGTCATAAAGACCCAAGGGAGTGACAATAGAGGCGACCGATATCAGGCCGAGCGCCAACATTTGGAGAAGGCCAACTGACGCGACTCGCTTTTGAACGCCATGGCTGGCTGCGGTATCTGTTTGTAAAATGCTTGGCCAAAGGGATGTGTGAAGGAAGCGGCCCAATACCGACCTGAGAAACTTGTTAGATGCTGGCGGAAAGGTTGCAAGAAGTTTGCAATTTATCTGCATACCAAGTAACAACGGAATTCTTTCTAGCAACATATGCAGCAAGCAAATACGGAAATGCCAGTGGTATCAAGAGTTGCACTTCCTTTTTCGTCAACTCTATGGATGGACGGACATTTCAGGATGACTTACACACGAAGACTCCCGTGGCAATCAAGCCCGAAACCTCGCCGACTGATATGTCCAAAGTCATCGTAAGTTCATAACTTCTTTTGCTTGGAGAATGAGATTGATTCAATCTCGTCTTTTGAGGGAGAAGTGATTATAACAAGTGCTCGGATTGCTCGCATTAGTGCCTTGGCAGAAGAGCTTGGTTTTGGACTTGTCTTCGATGAATATCTGCACCAGTAACTCAGCCGCAGACCAGGGCAAAGGAAGCTTCAACTTCCATTGGCCCAAAGTATCCGGGGTCGCAATGGAACATGCTCCTTTGGCTCACACGGGCACTGTCTCCCCTGTTCGTGACTTGGAGGAGTGGCATGGAACCCTTGCACTAGAGCCTTACGGCTGAACTTCAACCTGGTCTACTCGGCACAAGTCTTCCGATCTGGCAATGAAGAGTCTTGTAGTATTTCAAGTTCTTTTTTAAAAGAACGAGAAGAAGCCATTCGTATGCCAGTTTGTAATTCTCAGCCACATCTGTTTATTTCAAACCACGCAGCTAACATCAGCAATGAAGCTCTCACTACTTGCAGCAATTGCCACGGCGGGAGCCGTTTGCGCAGAGTACCAAGCATTCAAACCACGGACAGGGCAGCTTTTGTTACCCCGTGATTTTGGTGACGGCGACTGTGTTATAGGGAGTACCTGCACCGAATGTTTCGGAGCCGGATATATCATTTGCGACAAAATCGGGTGCTTCAACCCAGGCGAGCACCAGCAGTGCTGCAAAGATGCAGGTTTGTAAAGTTGCAACCTACTCCAGTATTCGTCGCAGCTCGTAACTGACAACAAGCCAGCTATCTGCGTCGGCAGTACTGACGCCTGTTGCAAAGACTATGTTTGTCCCCTTCTCCATTGATAATGCATATAACAAGGGTCTGGTACTAATAGCAACATAGGGTGGGAAAGGAGTTGCAGGATCGTCGGGTGCTCCAATTGCTCCAACAACCACGACATCCGCGAACGCTCCAAGCTGGACGTGTACCAAGGCTGATACTGGCGAAGATTGCTGTCGACGAGGCGGCAACGATCTCCACTACTGTGGCGGAGAATTCCCCAACCAGCGTTGTTTTAATTCAAAATTGCAGTGGTGTTGTACTGATGGCACGGTGTGTGATGAAAAGAACTGCTGCCAGGATCTCTTCGTTAGTATAATACCACTTTGTCACGTTACCCGATTTGTTTCTAACCAGTTTTTGTAGACCCTCTCAACAACTGAGCCGTGGAAAGCTCAGTCGACAAAGCCTGGCAGTTCACAGACTACCAGTCGCCCAGACTCTACAACCACGGCATCTAGTTCGAGTCCACAGTCAACCTCTAAAAGTGCTGGTTGCTCATCCAGAATACTGCAAACAGAACTTGTTGGATTCATAGGAGTAGTTTTAGGTGTCTGTTTTCTACTGTAGCTAACATAGCGTGGTTGACTTCAATTCTGTTGCGGTCGCCACTTCCACCAAGCCGTCCTTGCTACACCAACACTCATCTCATCTTATCACAGCTATATTTTTGCTACGGGAAGCAGCTTTGTCTCGCCCCGCCTACTTCCGCCCAATACCAAGTACCGCTATGGCCTTGGAGACGTTGTTATTCTCTTTCGCGATAGCCACGTATTCCTCGGCACACTTGTTTAGTTCCTCGTCGCTGAAGTCGCTGAAGCCACCGAGTATCGTTTTGCGCATATTACTGCTCCTCACCATGTACTCAGCATGACGTTCGGGGTCGTCTATATGCCAATCAAAAGTGATGTACTCTGTGTGTACATTGCGGAATCCTGCTGCTTCCAACTCCGTCCTGACGCCGGTTGTATTTGTCCATGCTTCGGGCATCATGTTGTCCTAATTCGCTCATTAATATTCCGGTTTGATGGAATAAACGGTGGCCAAGTATGAGTCTTACAACTGTAAACGTGCTATCAGGCCGTACTCTCTTCGCCGCCAGGACGAGGAACTGAAACCATTCCATGGTCATCGTCCAGCTCGTACAAGCAAACACACCTCCCTCGGTCAACACGCGGTGTGCCTCCAGTAACCCTTTCCTGGGATCCGGAAGCATGAAGTACACAAAGCTTCCCATGGCATGCGAAATACTACCTGGCGACACTTGTGATAGATTCTGTGCGTCCATAACTGTCATCTCCAGGCGACTCCAGCAATTCTCAATGTCCTTACCCGCAGCAATGTTCATCTCTTTCCTGGATGTTGTTGCATCCACCATTGCCTGGGAGAAATCGCTGGCAATTAGTCTAGCTGATGGGGGCATTTCCGTTCCATAATCTTTTATCAATAAGTCGATTGCTGTGCCCGGGCCGGTGCCAATGTCGAGGATTGTCGTCGCCGAGGAGAAGCTCGACGCATCATTCATGGCAGCCAGCAGTCGCTCACATGGCGCTAGGACTGGACCTTGCTGGGCCAGTTTGGCGTATGCAGAGGAGCTGTTGTCCCAATCAGTAGACTTTATGTTGTTCATTGCCACGAATAATTGACAAGGGTGTTTACTGAAAGAAACTACAGTAGAATGGACCGAGGTTTGGCAAATACAACGGAGTAGAACAGTATGACTAGATGGAGTTCCAAGAATAACATCAAATTATTGTAGTTTGAGGCTCAAATTTAAGTAGTTTATTGGCGATGACTTCGCCTTGCGGCGGCGATATTCAGGAGACTTCTCCGGTGACTTTTGACGGATGGGTCGGAGAAACGCCACGAATATGCGGGACGGAAGGCGGCAACACCGACAACTCGAACACGGGAAGCCTCTCGGGGTAAAACCGAAGATAATTAATAAATTCATGCAGATCCACCACAAAAGCCCTTAAATTCACGCAAAATTCTAATCCCCGAACAACGCAAAACAGCGAACTTGGCAAAGTAAACGCTGTCACCAGGATAGCATGACATGCACAAGTTTCAGTGAGAAGCATGTGCTTCGCTCCTCTGCAAGGATAATATTTTTGATAGTTAGAGAAACGAAATGTGAGTCACTTAGAGAGTAAGAAGACGTAGATAGAGAGTTTGCGGAATCACCCAAAACCCTGATTTATGTCTGCCGGTGCCCCCACAGAGAAGTCCAACTGGTTTTCCGTCACAAAGCCACGTTTCAATTGTTACTTAATCCGGCCGAAGAAGCATGCTGTTCGTCCGACTGACCCAGTGCCAAGCAACTGATTCGTACATCATCGCGAAGTCACCAATGATGTCCTACCATTCACGAGGTCGCGCAACTGGTTACATTTCACATCCCAGTTTTTAAACAGCGCGGGAAGATATTGTAACTACATATTAAACTTGAAATGTATGTTGTTACTATTACCTATTGCTGTAGATGTGGTTTTATTGTTATGTATTCGCATAATAATGCTACAACTAGATAGAAGTGCAATACATTGGTAATATGCGTTAGGCTTTACGTTGAGCTAGTATTAATAGTATAGAAAACATGCTATTAGTACTATATTTCTCTAAATTTAAGAAATACAAGCAGTTTAGATAAAACACAACGGTAATAATTATTAGTTATGGTATAACTAGAGCTAATATAGCCTACCTTGCAGTAATCTAGAACAATGCAGGGCTTGTCCTTCTGTGCCATCGCGATGGATTCCACTTTGCGGCAAAAGTAACATTCTAGATGCCCGGTTATTTGGAAGCTCTGATTTTGAATGCTGTTGCCATAGTCGTACTGGAACGCCTGGTCTGTTAGGGAGCAACAGTGTGCCCAATATATCCAACCGTAACTACCTAGGTACGTAATTAAATATTTGACATTTATATGTACCGTTCTGTGTACGGAGTTGGTCTTTTACGAACCTCCCTCCGGGCGAATATAAATCCGTGTCCGTATTATCACGAGCTTCAGGAAAGGGAAACAGAACACAGATTTTGCACTTTCCCCACCTCGCTATGAATGAGCGCACCTCAAGCTACCTAGGTACCATGGCAGCACTCACATCGCCATATTCAACACTGCCGCAAGGCATGAACATTCACCAATGGCGGCGAATGCGTAATTCTTTTGGCTCCCCAGAATCTGCCCTGCACGCCTGCGTCCGCGATGACCACATCCTGGAGCTACGACGGCTGAGCTCTCGGTGCTCCGCCCAAGAGCTCGAATATGAAGCCGAGGGTTTTGGCACACCTCTTCAGGTTGCAGTATTGTGCGACAATATGGCCGCGATTGAAGTTCTTTTGCATGCTGGCGCGGACCCCCTAGTCGTGAACCCAGGCGAGGAGACACCTACATCGGCATTCAACGTAGCTATTCGAGCTGGAAAGCGTGATATTTTCAATCGCCTGTGGGACCACACGAAGCCAGGCATAAATGCGGCTACGAGGTATCCCTACGCGACATTTCTCAACGAAGCGGCTTCTTATGGTCAGGCTGCCATTGTCGAGGACCTTTTGGATTGGTGCCGTGGTTGGTCTAATGCTGCCAAGACGTTTGCCCTGAACCATGCGGCGGCAAGATGGGAGGTTCACGTTATCAGTGTCCTCCTTAGCCGACTTGACTATTCACAAGAGACGATTACGTATGCTATGCATTGTGCAGTTGGGTTTAAGTTTAGTTTGTACACCGAGGGCTTTGAGGCAAACTACGACGGCGTAGACTACCTTCACCAACAACAAGTCATTGCGCAGCTAATTGATGCTGGTGCTGATCCCAACAGCAAACCCCGTGGCGAAAATCTCGTAATCAAAGCCGCATCATCCATTGATCTAGCTGGCGGCCTAAAAGCGCTTCTCGAAAAGGGCGCAGACCCCAATGGAAGAGGCCGCGATGGGGGAAGTGCACTTCATCATCTTGGCTCCCCAGTTCAAGTTAGGCAGCGTCCAGAGAAGCGCTTGCACGAGACAGGTATTCGTCTCTTAATAGATCACGGCGCGTCTGTGACGCAAAGGGATATAATAGGCAACACGCCCCTTCATTTCGCTGCATTCGGCTCCAACATACGTGTCTTCGCTCTTTACGCAGATAGCTTGACCAACCATGATCAAGACATTGCATTGGCAGCAATGGAGAACGACAATGGAGAGACACTTTTGCACTGGGCCGCTGCTGGCGGTAAAGCTGACATCGTACACGAACTGTTATCTCGTGGTCTAGATGTTAATAGCACGACCGCCAACGGCTGGACACCATTGATGTGCTCACTGGTTCCTATAGCATCAATGAAGAAGTCCCATCAGGTAGTACAGGCTGCGACTGTCCTACTTACCCACGGTGCTGATCCTGTCCTGTGCACGGCTGAGGGCTGGACAGCATTACATTGCTTATCACTACATCTAGACGACGATGCTATGAGTTATATGGCGCAACTTGCCGAGGACTTGCTTTTCAGAGGTGCTCCTCTCCAAGTTCCCGCTCCAATGCTTATCCGCCATTCGACGACAAGCAGTGCCCGATTGCATGGCCAAGATATTGGGCTCTGGGGATCCCGTGTACAGGATGCAATGCAGCTTGCCGCCACCGCACCAGACATGGTCCGACGCAACGGAACACCACTTCACTGGGCGGCATATCACGGTGCCGTCGGTGTGGCAAGTGCTCTGCTGGCACATGGCGCGGATGCTTTTGCAGAAGACGAGCGTGGAAATACGCCGGCTAGACTGGCAGTTGAATCGCCGTTGCTTACAGGTACCAGGGGATTGGATGCGAGGGACCAGCTATTGCAAGTGTTCCGTGACGTTGGGGTCGATATCTAAGGTAAACGCTGCAAGGCGGCTGGGGGCATTCTTCTTTATGATATCCTGGATCTCGGGACGAGGTAGGACACCGACTGTGCCAAAGTATTTACCCGCTTCTCCAGCAGAACTAATTCGACAACACGGCGTGCAACAAGCCGGGTCAGTCAGAGTAAATCTGCGACTATAGTATAACATGCCGACGATCATCCTTTGGGTGCTCATGTTATTTCATCAAAGTAGGTCTAGACCAAGCTAAATCTCGGTAAGGTTAGGATGTGAGTTTGCCCAAGGGCCAGTAAACTTGTTATTAGTATCCCAGGCTCCATGCATGTCATAAGGCATAAGGCTAAACCAGTTCACAGTGTCCTCTAACAAAACAGGTTAAAGTGCCAGAGATACTAATAACTTGCTAGCAGTGGCATGGATACTCCATTGCACATTTGTTTAATCTTTTGACGCAGCTTCTTTACAAAGGTGATAATATTAGCGTAGTTGTCACCACAACTATGGCGGTCCAAAGCTAGGATAATCCCAGTTAATGTTGATGCTATTAAACCCGTGCTTTTTCATTATGTTAGACAAAGATGAGAGGGAAAATTCCATGTTTGCATCCGAAGCGGCCAGGTCGCTAAATAGCGTCTACGGTAGTCCCAGATTGTTGACGGCCTATCCGCTCATGGCGACCTAGATCTTAATGTTAGGCTGTAGGATCTTGTTAGTGCTAATCCTGCTCATGATATTCACGGTTTTAGAATCACCTGTAAAACCTCAAACATGTTGGCGTTAATAGTAGCAAAGCTAATTATAATGTGCGTATATTAACCAAAGGCGATGTCTTCTGGTCGCTTTGCGTAGCAAGATCTCTTAGCTGTAGCCTAACCCTTAAAATAGCTAATAAATCGGTAAACTGTGCTGTTAGTGAGTGAGCAAGAGGGTCGTTTAACATAGTTGCCGTCACAAAACTCCTTCATGTAACCACAGAAGCCATGCTTGCTGCAGCAAACATTAAGAGGGCACTTGCCGGTTTTACTCTATTTTCTTGAATGCGTTGTAGTTAGATTTACGCTCGCAAGTACTTGGCACCCTTCTCTGCAAATATAGACATATACTTTGTGTTAGCAAATTTCTACCATTTTGATACCGTTCGTAATCTGGCTTGCTGTACCTGCAATAATCTGGTCCACAACCGCAAAATCCGGCGCTGCTACAGCATCCCGCAGGGCACAGCTTGGTATTGCTACACTCCTGTTGCCTGAACTTTACTCGGATCCGTCACCGCACCTCCTAGCAGCTCTATTTTTCTCATATACTAACGGAGGTGACAAAGTAGTTTACACAATTACGGCCGCTCCCGTAGGCAAAAGGGGAGATTCGGAACCGCGGCCGTCTGGTTCTGTTTCCGGAACTGGTGCAGCCGTGGCAACATCGAAAAAGGGCGTGGCAGGCTCAGTCGGTGTGCAAGGAGGGCTCATATTGATAGTGTCCGTATACGCGATGATATTTGCGCTCATATGATGGTAAATTAAACTGGTTTCATGGACATTGTCCTCAGCATATGTCAAGTTCTGACCGGTCTTTAGCTCGTCCGACAATGATATTGAATCACATATAGACAGTCTGTGAATGCTCGAGATTCCTACAATCTCAACCAACTCAAATGTGGGGAAGACTAGAGAGCGGTATGCTTAAGTTCCATTGGAGTGTTTGCTACACTTGCTACATGTTGCAGTTAATACAACCCAAACGGCCTGTGTTCACCACCATAACTTTCCATGTTGTCTTATTTCTTGGCAAAACCAGCAACAGAGTCTACTCGGCGTAAATGTATGCGGAACCCGACACAGGATCTTTTCTGGGATCATAATCTGGCAGAAACTCTGACGAAGAGTACTTTTCGCAGAGGTACACCATGTTATTAAAAGCACTGTACATAGTCAGCTACTCGAAGCCATTAACATATCAGTTTCTCAACTTACACGTCTCTTGCCATGTCGCCAGGGTGACCCGACGAATGGTTCAGATCAAATTTCAGGCTATAAAGCCTGCTTCGATCGTCAAACTCAGCCTCTGGCTCGGCGGGAGGAAAATGCAACTTATACTCGGCAAGATACGTCTGCCCAAGATTTTGTGCGCCATAACGTCTCCACATGGCCACTTCCAGTTCATTATGTGCGAAAAAGCTACCAGCATCAAAGAAGATGAGCTTTCCAGACGTCTTGTCCTGCCCCATGTTTCCACCCCACAGGTCGCCGTGAATAAGCCTGGGAACTATGGCGTTCCCATCCTCTTTAACGTGATCCAAAAGCCGGGGCACAACTTCAGCGATGACACGTTCTGCTGCAATGTCAAACTCGACCCATTTCGTGTTCTTTTCTTGATTTACTTCTATAGATTGCCGGAGGAGTCGGGAGAAAAGGTTGTCCAGTTGCTTTCCCATTCAGTAACATGCGGCACGATGCCGTCGAATGTTGTCACTGGAAAGCCAAACATTCCATTTGGCGAAGTCTGATTGTGTAGCTCAACTAAGCTTTTGGCAAGCTTATCGGGTGGCGGTAGCGTCATGTCCATGTCGTGAAAATCTTGTACGAAGAAACTCACTTGCATTGGTGTCGATTCGTAACTTCCCCACGCAAGAGGTGTTGGAACAAGGTCGGGAATCAAAGCCTTGATTGTCGACATGGCCTCGTGCTCGCCTCTGAGAAGCTGCTGGCCATGACTTCCTACTGCGAGCTGCAATCGAAATGTAGTAAGCAGATGAAATTTCGACCATGTCAAATAGTTGGACGTGTTTACCTTCAGAAAATACACCTTCTGCAGGCCTTGCCCGTCACTTGTTACCAGTTTTCCGGTTTGTGTCCAGGTTGACTTCCCGTACGATTCAGCGGATATAATATGACTCCCTTTTGGCAAGACTATCCAGCCGATGAGTTCAAATCAGCGCAAAAACTCGTAGTGTTGTGGCATGGTAGACATTCACAGTGCAGCCAGCACATACCTGCAAGAACAGCTTCATCCATGGAAAAGTCGCCTTCAATAGAGCCCAATTTTCCCCCCTTGCGGACCGTGATGTCCAAAGGCATAGTATAAGAGACTTCTTCAACCCTCTCTCCCCAGTTTCACTCCTCAGCGTCGCGCTGTAGAGCACGGAATGCTAGCGGGTTCCTCGTACAATGATTAGGCATTCAATCTGGCGCCTTGGGGGTCACCATGCGGTCAATAATGTATCGTTTAGCCGTCCTTTTGTATTAATGAGCAGTTAGTTGAAAACAGGGACCTGGTTTCGTTTGTTGGTTCAGTCTGCCTTTCGGTTCCTGGCACACGAAAGTCTACTTTGCGTTCGCACAGAAACCTGTCATTTACTTATTATTCCCGTTCAACACCCCGCTTTCTCTTTGTTGTGAAACTGACAGCACCATCATGCAACAAAATGCCTGGTTGACATGATTGTGCCAATAGCAACCGCTATATATGCCACAACACAACGCACTGACAACATTTCATTGGCCCTTTTTTGGTCAATGAATGTAACTTCTTGAAGTGCTTTTGGTTGTGTGGCTTCACAGGTGATTGGCGGTGTATTTTAATACGGGAAGGCTATATTTTCTGCGTAATATGCTTCAGGTAAACATGCAGAAGTTGTAATACAATAAAGCTTCGCTCTCATAGGAATAATTGACGGATATTTAACGAATATTTATGCAATTCATTCTACCGTGATTCTCCGAAGAGAACTGTCATGCAAATTTATCGAGCAGACACTTGCGTATGCGTCAATTATTGTTCTCAGATCTGGCTCGGCGTTCGGTAACCACAGCTTGCTAAAAATCGGCACATACACATTTATACGCTTCACTCAAGTTAGAAGATGCCAATGTATGTGCTGCCATCCCCAAAATATAATAAAAAACTCGCCTCCCTTAAAAGACAACTAGCGTGGTTAAGGGTAACACGCTGACACGACCTCCAAGTACTTCCCATACTCGATACTCTATGTACAAAGTGATAGAAATACAGAGTTTTATGCAACATGGATTCAGATACCGTCCACCAACGGGCTCTTCCCCTGTGCAGTACCAATGCGATCCTCGAACCAAAATCTCAGCCTCTCCACATTGGGCCTGTCTTCCATCCAAGTATTAAAAGCCACTGGGTTTGTATTCGGCATGCGCATCAAGTCAGGCACGCCAGCAGGCGGCTCAACATCCTGACGAACACTCCAACCAAGCTCTTTCTGGAACTCGGGGGAGAGCATAAAGGAGTGTAATAGCTTAGCACCCTCGGGGTGCGGCGCGTCGTTCAGGATTCCTCCCCTCTGCGCCCAAGAGACAAACAAACCGTCAGTAGGGAGGGCAGTAGCAATGTCGGTGACATTGGTGAACCCAATTGCAGTGGTAAAGGTCGCTGCTACAGTGCTATTTGGCTGGGAAATAAGAGTGAATGGAGTTGCCGTACCACGAACCCATTTGGGATTCTGGGCCAGTAGCTTGTCAAACCAGGCCTCTCCTTGTTGTTGCATGCTAAATGGGAGATGCTGTTAGCTCAAGGCAAGACCCGTTTCCGTTATGCTTGTCAACGCGTGGTATAATGACTTACATCTGGTCAAAGGCAAACAGAACCGCATCATCGTCATGAGGATACGTCAAAACAAGCTTATTCTTAAACTCAGGCCGGAGGAACGAGTCGAATGTGCTGAAGTTTGCATTTGGCAGCTTCTTTGTATTCCACGCATTTTGCCAGAACAGCAACTCTACGCCGTACCACGACGCAGAGACAGAGTCCTTAAAAGCTGGATGGATTTGATCAAATCCCAGCGGCGCATAATTCATCAATGCGCCTTCTCTCGCCCACCGTGGGAAATCGTGAACCGTTTGCAGCATGACGCTGTCCACAAAGACGTTCTTGGCTGCGAGCTGCTGGTCGATTCTGCCGTCATGATATTTGGAGAGATCCACGGTCAAATTGAGCTTCATTTTTGGAAACCGTTTCTCAAAAGCATCCTTGAGGAAATCCATTTGGTTTCTCTCGTCGCCGCCATGCCACAACGTGACAACGCCACCTTCTGCAACCGCAGCTTCATAAATCTGGTCGAGTGTGCGGTTTTCCACAGTGGGTTTTGCGTTGAAACCTAGTGTGCGGTCGAGGGCATAAGCTTGCCCCAGGATGAGCGATAGAGCAAGTGTTGGACGCATAGTGAAGTCAGCTGAAGAAATGCAGAAAGAGCCAGTGATGTTGAGAAAGATTGTGAGATGGCTAGATCGCAGGAGAAGGCTTTCCTTCTCATCTTATACTTCACGACTCCAAACTTTCAAGACCGTACAAGTAGACTTTCCGGACTGGACCACCGTTAACACGAACGGAGTTGCCGGCCCTTGACCATCATTACGTAGACTATGCGCAACTCCCATACCAGGCAACGACTTGCATGACATCCAAGCCACCTGGTTCTTTGGGTTCGTCTGGCAAGGGGCAGAAAACTAAATCACATAACCCACAACTCATTGGAACTGTTGTGGATAACTGTGCCATCCGAGCCAGATAACTATATTACAGACCGGCATTAACATCACCCCTGCGAGCCAGGATACTAAGATTTGTGCCCGGCATATCCCGCCCAGGTATCTGGCTTGTATGTGACACTGACAAGGTGTTGGTAAGCAGGGCAATCCTTGCTGCATCATTTGCAACCTTGTGGCAATCCGGCTTGAGTTCAATCATTGCATTGATTCATGCAGTGACCCGGATGGGCAAGAAGAGTAGGCGCATTCCCGCAAGAAACTTTGCCTCCAGAAACGAGGTCCACTACCATTACCTGAACTCGTCTCCATCCCATGCTAGTACAGCATTTTGCCAAGAAGGATAAATGAGGCAAGTTCTGCAATACAGATTCCTTGATTAATTATTTACACTCAAATGAATGAGCTGAACCCTGAACAAAAGGTACACTGAAAACGATCCGGATATCAAACGGCGCGCCACCCGCCATTACGCATTGCCGCGCGGTGATGTGGGGTCAAAACTGCCGGATAAAATGCAAGATGCCAGGCACTTTCTTGACCAAAGTTATCGATCTCAACAATCCCACGCACCTAAGCCACCTTGTTCGAGTCAATTATCAGATCATGGGAGGAGGCACAACTCCACACTAGTTCCACTAGGCAGTAAGATCATCCCTTCTTGGTAAGCCAAGTCCGAGTGGGTGCAGTCGGCAATCGTGGGATGTTGATCCAGAATTATCTGATCTTGATAATCAGGGTGGTGCTTGTGTGGCGTAGCAGCACCAACGTGGATCCGGTGACCTTTAGTCCAGTCTCTACAATATTTGGCAAAAAAAAATGTTAACTAAATTGTAGGAACATGGTAAATTGGCATAAATTTTACATTGACGTCTCCTGGCTTTCTTTCTCGTCAGCGATCCCCGACAACTGGGGTGCCTTGGAAGTCTCCAGCATGGGCATGTGCGACCGGCCTCGTGGCAGGCTGTTACCGAAAGCCTATCTCCCAACTGCAGAAGAGACAATTAATTTGGATGTCGAAGAAGAATTTCATTTATTAATACATTATGCCGATTAATATAAACGGCTTGGAGAATACATGTATGCAATGCGAGTGTGTCCTCTATGATTTGGGAAAAACGCATGAGGTATAGGGTAGTCCATTTTATTGACAAAACACAGTATCATGCTCTGTAAATCTTTAAGTGGCCACTATAATAAGTGATATGATAAAAAAAAAGGACATCTAAAACCTTAAGAGTGGGTCAAGTGAACAGCATATGCTGCTTTGCGATAATTACTAGTGTAGGTTCATCGCTTTCGGAAGACATACGCCTTTGGAGGCACCGACTTGTGATGCCAGATTAGAGACTGGCGTTTGCACTCTATGAGACATAAATAATAGCAGGAGATGATCGCTACCTGGAGTCATTACAATCTATATGCGAAATTTAAGAATCAAAATATCACTAAATGTCGGGCATAAACAGCAAGTAAACACTGATAGCAGGATCGTGACACTCATCTGGTGCAAACTCCATTCTCAACCTCCTCCACCACCACATCCACCACCACCACATCCTCCTCCTCCTCCGCATCCACCGCCTCCTCCACCTCCACAACCACCACCGCCGCCGCAACCACCACCACAACCTCCACCACATCCACCACCGCACCCGCCTCCGCAGCCTGAGCCGCATCCAAAACCACCAAAGCCAACCCCAAAGCCGAAACCGAAACCGAGGCCGCCTACACCTCCGCTTGTACCTCCTCCTGTAGATCCTGCAGCTCCTCCATATCCGCCCCCAGTGCTTCTAGTAGGCGCGGACGTGTAGCTCATGACGGGAAAAACACTGCACTGCACTTCTGAAGGCACGATCGAACGCCATGATCCGTTATACCGGTCCTTCGGGTCTTTGGGCTGTCCAATAGCCAATGTCGCTCGATCCAGATTCCCCTTGAGTGTCGTTTCCAAGCGACGCCGTCTCTCCTCCACGGCTTCCCACTCCGCAGTGCATCGTTCTTGTTCCGGAAGTGTTGAATCCCAGATAGCATTATCGAGAGTCTCAATCTCACGCTGCTTGCGGGCCAAGTCCTCTTTCAACCGACGGCCCGTAGCCTCGTGTCGTTGCACTTGTAGTCGCGATAGTCCGCGGTAATGACGCATTTTAAACAATCGTATCGCTGGCTTGACAGCTTCCTTTGCCTCCTCCTCGGCCGTAATCTCCGATTGCACAACACGCGCCACGCCCCTCATCTTTCGCAATTTAGCTTCATCCTGTGTCATGCGGTTGTTTGCTCTGTCAAATGCATCTTTCACATGCAGGTGAGTTTTGTCGAACGCCGCGAGCTCCTTTGCATTCTCTCGCACCTTTTGCTTAGATGCCTTCTTTTGCCGTTGGATCTCGTCCTTCGCTGCTTTGCTCTCCGGATCAAAGTATGATTCGTTGTATTTCATGGCCCACAGATGGGCTGTCTGGTCTTGTGCTGTAGAACGCGCCCCGGTGCGGATAGTGTCATCGTGATTAATGCGTTGGCCTATGTGCGTCTTGCAGTATGTGTGGTAGGCTGCAGGTGAGAGCTGGTGTGTGTGCCAAAAGAGATCGATGTCGAGTGTCGGCACGAGTATGGACTGGTTCTCCTTCATGAGCTGTAGGAACCGGAGGTAGCGGGTGACGGTATCTGGGGCCAGGATATAAGCCTCATCTAGAGCTAAAACGCGGTCGGCGAACCCTTGTTTGCAAAATTGCCGCTGTGGGCTCTCCCATAGATTGAAAACTGGGAAGCCAAACTCCACGCGGGAAGATCGCAGTACTCTGTCGTGCACGTACTGGGAGTATCTGGTGAAGCTCGTCCTACAACCTGGACACTGTAGGCTGTTTCTTCCGACTCTATATTTGGCCCAATCTGCCATGGGGATCACATAAACCTTCCTCTTTTGGCAACTCCTTGAGCGGCATGTGTAGCGTTGTATGTTCATATTATTCTTTGCAGTAATGAATGTTTGGTTGCCATCAGCATTGAAAGCGATGGTATCGTATGGGATACTGGGGTACTCTTCTCCCCAGGCGCGTTTGCTTGCCTCGTCTGCGTTGGTTGAGGCCATCCTTGATAGTGGAAATTCAACCTCTGCTGCCCAGATCTTTGGGAAATTTGATTCAATGTCCCGCTGAAAGTTGAAAGGTGAGAGAAGATGAGCGTAGAAAATAATGGCCACGTCCCTGCAAGATGTGTAAGCATAAAAAAAAAAAAACGGCTACATGCAGAAGTGTATAGGCAGTCTGGATCAGGCTTACCATGGTGGGAGTGGCCACTGATCCTTTGATGCACCACTATTGGCAGTCACCCATTTTTCTAAGAACTGCAAGTACATCGAGTATCGAATCTCGGCGCTCATTAAAAGACATTGCAGCCTCCATCTGGCTTGCATTTCTGGACTGGAACCATTGTCTGGGGACGCAGGATAGAAGGAGTCATTTGAAGATGGGTTCTGCGTGTCCTCTAGGATTCCCTTGAACTTTCGCATAACCCTGAGGTGGTCCTGTATAATGAGACAACAAATCAGCATTCACTCCGACTGAAGTCAGATAACCTGTGGACAAAAAAGCGACATACCCTAATCCGCTCGATTGAGCTAAACTCAGGGCTAGGAGGGAACGTTGACTCCGAGGGAGTTGCCATGGCCGATTCGCCGTCTCACTGATGTAGTGAACGTTGTGATGGAAGTGTTTCCCGTGTCGCGTGGTCCTGGAGTCGCACTTGTCTGTCTAACGGTGGTGGACGAGCAGGAGCACTTTATGTAGCCAGCATAACGCCCCACAATGAAGTTCAGCTCCAAGACCGGTGCTATAGTTTAGTGAGGCGGACGTATATGAAGAGGAAGAGTAAGGCGGATTGTGAGGCGAAGTTGAAAATAGCCGCGCTTGGTAGGCAGATCTACCAGACGGATTTTTTGCAGCCTCGGTGTCTTTTTTTGGTGCAACGGTTGCCTGGAAGGCATGATGTCGTCAATGCATCGTCGTGATGTTCAAGCAGCTTTAGCCGATGCCCTGTTGCAGGGTCAGCGACCCTCGGAGTCTTGTGCGATTGTGTCCTTGCAAGCCCAACGTTGTTCTTACGATGTGCTTGCATGGGGTGAAGGAATTCAATGTTGCTTTGGCGACCTGTTGTCGGCGGGGACTGTAGTTGAACACTAGACCCGGGTAGGTGAGGAATGGTGTCAACTGGTGCGTTCGATGTCAGGTTGGAGGCGATTTTGCCAACATCGAAGGCGAGGACGCGCACTAATAATGCTGCATGTGGTGTTTTGCCTCGAAAATGAACTAGACTTGACCAGACCCTACACAAGTTAGTCTGTGAACTTGGAAGGAAGGAACGACCTCCCTACACCAGACGCACTCACGCCAAGTAGGACACGCCTGAAGGTGTTGCCACCAGATTCCTCAAGCGGAAAAGAAACTTGATCTGTTCGGTTTTCCAGAAAAGCAACCTCACAAACAATATGCGCCACATGTGCCGGCTGCTAACTGCACCAGGGGTACTCCGTACATGTATGCGAACACCTGCCAGGATACCAGTAAGTCAACTGACAATGGTCATGCCGACCAGAGAGTTCGGAGCCTCATGCCTGGCACTTCCAGCTAAGAGGTCCAGTGAGCGCGGGGGTGGCCCACAGAACACCAGAGATCTGGACACATTCAATGTTAGCAGCTGTCTGAGCAATCCACCTGTTCTTGTTCTGCCTTACAATAGACCCGTTCACGCCGACCTTGCAGCCTGCAACAAGTCTTGAGATCCTTGTTACATCTAGGTGGTTAGATCTTGATGCGGCAGGAGTAAACCTTCTCTGGGGGATAAAATTGCGTAGATTAAAATGCCAGGCTGTTCTCCATCGCAATGGCAGCCTGTTTTTGCGGACTGTGACGTTTGGAGGCAGATTCAAGGGTCAAGTGCTTCCATGCCCACATCCACCGTAACGCCGGAAATTAGCCCCCTCGCCTTAAAAGTCTTGGAAACATTCGAATGTAAGGCATCTCATTCCAATGACGTTTAATACATTTTCTTATTTGGGAGGAATATAGTGCAATTTGCAGTTTAATGCCACGAGCAAAACGTGCGGAGTACAGCAAGCACAAACGTGAAGCGCTTGCCTGGTTGGCAAGGCGGATCTCACACCACCGACATGGACGCCAAAAATAGATTGGTAGCGCTACGGCTGGTGGCTCCCGGAAAGAAAAGTGCCGCCGGTTGCAAGTGGTCAAGTCTGGTTCAAAACTGCGACCAGCCAGCCTGGCTCATCTTGATGGCTGACATGGACCACTTACACAACGCGAGTTGGCATTGGGCGCATCATGAAAGGAAAAGAAAGAAGCCGAATACATCTCATCAGGTCAAGACCACACATCCGGCTAGATAAGATAAGGGATGTGTTGAGGGAATAAGCTTGCCTGCAAAAACGGGACGACCGATCATGTCATCGATTGGAATTAACTGCGGATGCGAGTGCGGAACCGAAGTGTGCGGGGGCGGAACAACTGCTCAACCCCGACGGCTGATGAGACAAGGCATTCTTTGACTGGGCCAATTCAACCAGACCCCAGACGGCAACGAGTCCCCCAACCAAGATTGCTAGCAACAAGCCGACCAATGCTCCAGTATGATCCCTAACCCGCAGTGTGGCAAGCTTCGACACCGGCAAAATGTGGACTGTGGGCGAGCTATCCATCCGTCGTCCGAACCAGCCGAGGCATCGCCTCTCAAAGTGGGGAACCGATCTCAAGCTCCTCCACTCCCGCATTGTATCAGTCCTCGTGGCAATAACTCTGGAGCCACACATGTGTTAGCATGCGGCTTGCGAGCGACCAGAAATGACAGGTATTTTGGAATTTTGCAATTAATATCGCTTCACCCCCGACCCAGGTGGTCAGAGGCAGGACCTTGCTCAAACCAACCTACCACGCGCATCACCGCACCACGACGAACACACCAAACCAAGCATCATGTCTTACAGCACTGAGGCTCAGGTCGACGAGGTAGGCCCTTACCCCTGCATTCTCAGATTCCTCTTCCAACAGCTGGGCCACGAGCTCTGCCAGTGATGACGTTACCCGGCTCTAACATGTCGTTCAGGCGTTCGACATCGTCTCCAACACCTTCAAATCAAACGCGACCAAGCCGCTCGAATGGCGCATCAAGCAACTCCGCAAAACGTGGTGGATGCTCCAAGATAACCGCGAGCGCATCGTCACGGCCCTGAACCAAGACCTCAACAAGCACCGCCAAGAGTCTCTGCCTGTCGACGTCGCCGGTATCCAGAACGCTTGCCTCGAAGCCCTCGCCAACATCAAATCATGGACCAAGGACGAGAAGCCTCGACGAACCGACCCCCTCAACCTGTTTGGCGGAGCGCGCATCCGCAAAGAACCCAAGGGAGTGACTCTCATCATTTCAGCATGGAATTACCCGTTCATGGAGCTCTTTGAGCCCATGCTCTCCGCCATTGCTGCAGGATGTACCACCATCCTGAAACCAAGTGAACTGGCACCCGCTTCAGAGAAGCTGATTGCCGAAATCGTGCCCAAGTATCTCGACCAGAGCGCCATTCGTGTCATTACCGCCGGCCCGAAGCAGATGGATTACTTGCTGGACCGCAAGTGGGATCATGTTTTCTTCACCGGCTCGACTGCAGTGGGCAAGATCATCTATGCCAAGGCGGCGCCGCATTTGACGACAGTTACTTTGGAGCTGGGTGGTCGTGGTCCTGCCATTGTCACACCATCTGCAGACATTGACTTGGCGGCAAAGAGAATTGCCAATGTCAAATTTATGAATGCTGGCCAGGTATGACACACCGCGCCTTTACCATCAAGGAAGGGGTTGCAGAGCGTGCTAACAAAGAAACTGATAGATCTGTGTCGGTGTTAACCACGTCTTCGTCGATCCATCCGTCAAACAAAAGTTCATCGCCGCCCTCACCAAGTACTTTGACCAGTACCGCTCAGGTCAATCCCGCCAACCAACATATGCCACCCGCATCGTCAACGACCGCCACTATAAGCGTTTGGATAACCTCCTTGCCAACACAAAGGGCAAGATCGTATACGGCGGCGAGCGAAACCCGGAAACGCGCTTCTTTGCGCCGACCGTGGTCGATGGCGTCTCTACCGATGACTCTCTCCTGTCCGAGGAACTGTTCGGTCCCATCTTGCCCCTAATTGACGCCACCCTCGAGCAGGCTATCAACTACACAGCCAAGCACGACCATCCTCTTGCACTGTACGGCTTCACCTCCTCTCAAGCGGAAAAGGACAAGATTTTGCGTCTCACAAACTCCGGCGGTGTGACGTTCAACGACGCCGTGCTGCACATGCTGGTCAAGGATGCGCCATTTGGTGGCGTCGGCGCGTCTGGAATGGGTGCTTACCATGGCCCCTTTGGCTTCAAAGAATTCACACACCTACGTACAGTGGTCACTGTTCCAGGATGGATGGAGTTGCTTCTTAAATTCAGATATGCCCCGTACACTGATAAGAAAGCTGCTGCCATGGTCAAGTTTACCGGTGCGAAGACGAGTGTGCCCTTTGATAGGAATGGTAATGATGTTAGCGGCTTGGGTGGCTTGCTGGCCAAATCTTTAGTCGCTGTGCTCTTCTTCTCGCTGTTGAAGTGGAAAGGGTGGTCGGTGACAGATTTGATTGAGACCGTGAAGAGGAGGTAGGTCATTTGCTACAAGGCTCTCACGAGAAGTGGTGAGCTTCCGAACGGTGGTGCTGCGTCGGCGCCATTCATCGAGATCAAAGGTGAAATATGGTGAGAAGTCTCCGAGGAATGGAATTTAGGCCGTACTTGATACAATATAATTAAAAATGTACCACTTTTGTTTTACTTAATGTGATTTTTCTTTACCTTTCCCGCTGGTATCCACGCAGCGTTGAGTGACTGGCAGCCAGTAACGATATGATGATTCACTTGAAGTCGCACACATGCAATTGGATGCATTCATGGCATGCCCAACAATGGTAGGAATGCCCAACCTGCCCAACTCCGCATACTATATAGGTATATAAAATTTGATATCTTTTACCCAGAAACCCAAGATTGCCTGTCTCTCATCTTCGCACTGACTGATCATGGCCTCCTCAGTCCAGAGCACTGGCAGTGACTCCTTGGCTGAGGGCAACCAGACTGCATCAAGGTTGGTGTTCAAGCCATTTGACCTGCCTCCCTGGAACCAACGGCTGCTTGGTACACCACATGCTCCAGGAACATCGGTACCTCTAGCCTTAGAGCTGTGTCAGGATGGCGTAGAGAGTTTTAGTTTGGACGAAACCATCGCAACCGTCAAGGGACTGCAGTCCAAAGACAAACGTCCTACCACGCAGGTGGCTTTGCACGGTGGACTCCTGCGCGGCTGTAATATTAAAGCCATGAGGGTCAATGTTCAGCCAGAGGTGGCTATCTAGTTGGGTTGGCTGTCAATGCATCTAACAAAAAGTGAATAGACTAAACGCGCCCGTCTCCTGCAACGGCCGGAACAAGGATGGGCTCGGCTGATGCCGACAATCGTACCAACACCAAGTAAAGGAGTCGAATCATGTCCCTGAGCGTCTACCATGCGACCAGGTAATTAGCCCCTTGAGAGCTTCTAGTTTCAAAGTTTTCTTCTCTTCGCCACAATCTGATTCGGGTTCTTGGTTTCTTAGCACGCTTGTGGCTCAAAGGTGCCCAGACTCCCCGAGCTGTCCTTTCGTAGGTACTTGTTTTTCTTTCTTTTCAACTTTGGATATTCGTAGCAGTCGTCTAGCAAATTGCCAAGTACCCAGTGTTCACTTTTGTATGGGTCCTCTGTAACTGCGCCTATATTGATGTTGTCATGCAGGACGGTATGTGAAAACTATCTCTTTGTATATCTGAGCCTCCGCCTCACCGCCGACGCGTATAGCTAGAGATATTGTCTCCCCAGCAGTGAATCCGTTTTTGTTGTAGAAAGCGGCTGCTTCGACCGTGCTCTCTAAGTACAAGGGCGAGCGACTTGCCTTGGACTGCTGTATGCCCCATTGCACCAACAAATGGCCGGCTCCACGGTTACGGAAGGCAGGATCAGTGCCAATGAAGGAGAGGCCTAGCCATCAAGTTTATCAGCATTTATGCTCCCAACAGAGAGGGTGGAGAATCAGGAGATCCGGTAAACGCCCTGCCTGACCCGAGACATACGATAGAATGGAGCATCTCCGATAGAACGACGCTCAGCCTCAGTAGCTTTGGCGGTCCAAGCTGCCAGAGTGTCGAGATCGGTACCATCTGGCCATATCCAGGGCGGCTCGTTATAATTTTCACCGGTATGGACAGGGTGCGACCACTTAGCAAAGGCGACGACAGTTTCGACGTTCTTCTCTGGATCTAGTGGAGAGGAAGGGTCAGCGATTCGCTCACCGGGGACCATGGCAGAAGATACATGTCCACATTACACGGGGGGCTTCGGCAACAAACGTCTTCGAGGGGGGCAAGTTGACTCGAAAGCAGCTAGTCCTTACAATCGGAACTTGTCACCACAAGTACAGTCGTATTTGGGTCATCGATATCGGCGAGGGCCTTGTCCTCAATGCAGGTCTGTAGCCGTTGGCGGATAGACGGGGTTGGAAACTGAGCAAGGAGCATGGCATTGTGGCCAAATGCAGCCATGTGAATCTCTGCAACTCTGGGTGCATCTTGACGTGTTGCAGTGCGCATATGAATGTGTTTTAATGTCGCCATCGTCATGATTTCTGCTGCATTGTTTCCCTTGCGAATTTTAGGATCGTTGCATGGGAATAATAGCTGCGAAAAAGAGAGGTGACTAGGTCTGGTCTACTTCTGGTAAATATCAAAGTTCGAGTCCGTAGGTCTGGTAACCGCGGTTGCCCTTCTGCCAGCTGATACCGCCTACAACGGGACATCTGGATACTGGGAATTCCACATGCAGCAAATCTGAGCGCTGATTGTTCAAGTTGTCAACGTTTAATGTTGTTTCGAATTGGCTGCAGCTGTGCATTCAATTCGTCCCGACTTGTTAGCTTTCAGCACCGCCGGCCTAGGGGTTCGATCCGATGTTTACAAAAGACCAGGTTTCTTGTGGATACTTCTGGTAACCATGAAATTTGTTTGACAAAGTATTTAATAATAACGCTGTCTTCTGAGCAGTCAACCAGACACTTTCGACTCCCCCCGGTTAGGGGGCGCCAGGGCCTCGCTTTCCCATGTTGTCTTTCATGGCTGTTCCCGTTGTCATATCGCATTGTCTCGCGCAGAAGCGAGAGAGACTTTAGCCACTGCAGGAGGGTGGTACTATTGGTTGAATTGGAGGGTACTGACCTAGTCGAAGTGGCGATACGCAGAGCAATGTGCTCCTCGTTGGACCAAACGCAACAACGAACAACGCCGGATCAAGCAATGCCCGCACACCAGTCATCAAGGATACCAACGGACCTAACAGCGAAGCTGTCTGAAGGTGCAACCTGCTGAGAGAATTTGCATGATATTCAAGCACGGTACAGTAGTGTTCGATCGAGCATATCATGGTGTCACAAGCGGACTGGCTCTGTGAGGATGACGGATATAACGTCAACGTATATACCGAATACGCATCATAAAACGCTGGCAATTCGACGACGGTACTGTATTGTATCGGTCTCAAAATTGGAGATTGAACCCATTTCCCACTAGATGTCGTGGTCTCTTTTCAGCTTGTGGCCCAAACGTTCTGACCTGAATGGGGGCGCATTGGGCTGCAAGGCTTCTGCAACCACGCAACACTTGGCTACCGATTGCCGAAAACCCAAGTGGGACAAATTTTCCCCTTCTCTCCAGTCATTAGACTGGGGTTCACCCCTAATCACCAAGGTCGTTACACAACTCCGGTTTCAATTTAGATGAGCTGAATGGGAATTTGCGAGCATGTCTATAGAAACAAAGGTCTGCGTCCTCCGTATGTTGCCAAGAAGCTTGTCTCCACACCGGTCAAACATTCCGAAAACCGTCCATGACATGTAGCTGGTCAGTGATCAGTGAAGAAAGGCCAAAGTGTACGCAGCCTTGGCTCGGTTGGGGTTCAATATCGATGTTGAACTTGACAGCAGAAAGGTGGGTATTCCGGCAAATGTCGCCTAGTATTTGCGGAATTTGAAACAAGATGTTATTAAGGGTATCGTGGTATCTGTGTAGAAGGTACATATCAATGGATGTCTGTCGAATGGTGACTACGAAACGACTACATATACTTGACTCCATAAACGCGCGGCTGTCGAGGTGTAAGTGCAACTAGTCCCATTCTAGGAACTGCAGAAAGGCACCCCGAGTGTTATAGCTATCAGACTGGAAATATTTACTTTACATTTATAGGGATACTGTAAGAATAGAGCAAATTTACTTGCTACCATTCCGTAAGAGATACAGAGCCTCTAGCGTAACAGAATTTAAGCAGAGGGCACCACCCACAATAAAAATTTTCTAACCCAGCAGTCAGTGCAACAGCCAGTGCCAGGCGGCAGTCAGTGCGACAGTCAACGTGGCGGCTAGAAGGTTGGATTTCGTAGAACAACGACTGCGTGTTGAAATTCTCGTCACAGACTGCTGCATAAAGGCTCGGGCCACACCCAATGAATACCGGACTGAAAACAGCGGCAGTAGGATGTGTGCAGTCAAGGAAGACACAGAGTTTTCCGAGTGATAATTACATGTAGTTTCGAGTTAGTAATCTACAAATAGAAGCATATTGGTGTCGGTGTCTAGTTATCTAGATATGTAGTCAAGTACTCGGCCCATTCTTGGGTAAGGAGTAAGTACATATGTTGGCCCTGGCAGACTGGGCTGGGTGAATTGGAGCGGGGAGATGGTATGGTGTGTCACACAAAAAGGAAGAAAAGTCGTTGGCCTCTGGCAACGCCATTTCATTCTACTGTGACAGACGGCTTGTTGAACTGGACAATTTCAGGCATTTCTGTGTAAAACCTTACCACACGTGGCACAGGGGGGTTCAAGAGCTGAGCGTGATTTGAGAAGTGCATCCCGTTCCGGCGTGAAAGCATATGCCACATATCTACCTAGGTAAGTATTTGATGTCTGGTGCTCAAATATTCGTATACAGTCGGCGGAGGTACCCCGCTCCTAAATAAAAAAGTCAACATCAAAGTAGAATACTCACAATCACATCCATTCAGCATCATCATATCTCGCCAGCCGTCTTGTGTGTGTTAAAGCCTACTCATACAGCACTTCCCCAAGAGCAGCTGAAACTCTAACGCCCTAGTCTCTAACAGAATCATTCATTACCAAGTTGACAATTATGGGTTCAACTAGCGGCCTCCTCAATTCCGACTCACCTCATTTGCACCTCGCCCAGCCCACCCCAGAAGAATGCAACCAGATTTGGACCAGCACCGCGGCCTCGTGGAAGGACTCACTAACCACAACTCTCTACATCGATCAGAATTGGTACCTTTCAACAGTGCCGCATACTAAAGATGGAGGCATAACCCATTGGGTCCTCGTTGGCAAAGATCAGTCGCCTAATCAGCGACAGATCTTCTGCTCATGTGAAAGCTACCGTCAGCGCTCGCTCGTCGCTGACGAGAAGGGAAATATCGAGGAAGGCATTGTTCACGGTATCGCCAGTGTATTCTGCCCGTCGGAGCTACGGGGCCGTGGCTACGGAACTCGACACATGAAAGAACTTGCCATGGTACTTTATGGATGGCAGGCTGAGCATGGCAAGAGCATCGGTAGCGTCCTGTACTCGGATATTGGAAAGGAGTACTATGCCAGAGCGGGCTGGCTGCCGGATCCTGGGAATGGACACCTTATCTTCCCATCTATCAAGATGGAGAAGCCAGTCGTGGCGAAGCCAATACATGAGTCGGAACTTGAAGCACTCTGTCTTAGAGACGAGGCCATGATCCGTAAGGCGATGGCGACACCTAGTGAGGTACGGAAGCGCGTGGTAGTCCTACCGGACCTGGACCATATGATATGGCATATCCGAAAGGAGGACTTCGTCACCGACTACCTCTTCGGCAAGAATCCGGGAGTCAGAGGGGTGATTGCAGGCAGTCCTGGTAAGCAGGTTTGGGCAGTCTGGGTGCGTCGCTACTTCAAGCATCCAGATAATCCTGTAAAGGCGGAACTGGACGACGCAAGTGGCCTGTACATTCTCCGCCTCGTAGTAGAAGGAGATGAAACTACCAACAAACCTTACGGTCAATTGCCTCTGTCAACGGGCGCGTATCTGAAGCAGGCAGCTGCGCTCAAAGCTGTCCTGCAGGCTGCACAGGCAGAAGCAGCAGAGTGGCGCCTGGACCGAGTGAAATTGTGGGAGCCGTCACCTCTAGTAGAAAGTCTTCTCAGGAAGAGCGGCCTTGATGCTATCCGAGTCGAGAGGACAGAGACATTTGTCTCCTGTGCGCAGTGGTACAGCGAAGACAGCGATGTTGCAGAAGATGCTCCGGCTTGGGTGAACAATGAGCATTACGCATGGTGCTAGTGCAGCACTAGGGGGACCGGTTCTTAAGCATCTTGTGTTTCCTGTGTTCCCTTGTGGCTAGTTAGAAAATGTTTCATAATTCGAAAATATCTCTCCTCACATGCCATGGAAGCATTATCTCTTTATGTGAAAGGGGGGGGGGGGGGGGTGCCATCTCGTGATGCTTGCGGAGGCTGTACTTAATATGGATTGAGATGCGTAAATGTTATTCAACATGGGGTACCCTGACCTATAGAGTGACTAGACATGAGGAGCGCTTGATATTTTGTCGACGGCAATTGCTGATGGAACTGAACAGGATGCCTACATAGTCAACTCCTGACGGCCAATTGATTGTAGAATCTTCCATGGCAGCCTACTGAGAGATTTAAGATGCCATCATGACGCCACAGTGTGTGCAGACTTCCTCTGCCTTCCCTATTCTGATAGCAGACAGCCCGAGGACGGGTTAGTTCTGTCAACCCGCTAGAGGCCGTTCACAGAAACTTCCAGGGATGTTTGACGACCACGAGAGAAGGAACGTAGACTGGCATGTTAGGCACTCTAATAAACAGATGAAAAAACGTTGACTCGGTGCGGTGCCAGGAATAAGGGGAGAAAGGCAGTGATTCCTGTACTAGGTGCCAGTCTTACCCATTATCGAGATTCGGGCTCTGGGAGGGAATGAGAGCTATGCATTTGCAATTAATGCATCTTGACATGGTTTATGACACTGCTGGTGATAGATCGTAAGGCAGAGAGACCCGTGAAATGGGCCCAATCTTTATTGCTGTGCGCTATCCGTTACCTTCAAAGCCTGGAGCCTCTCATAGAGTGCAGTTCCTTGGGTCCCTGTACCTTCGTATACCTAATGCCAGATGTCTAATAAATCTGCTGATACATACTGGGGTGCTCCTTCATCATCCATACGGCGCGACAGGCCTCGCGTGACGCAAAGCTCTGCGACCGGCATTTATATCATAATCCCCTCTCCCTGTCTCCGAGTTGATTCATGTCAATGTCAGATACGACTGTTCAGTCTCATCACCAGTCGAATATTCACCCGTCCCACTATATGGATTCTGCGCCAGCATCAGGTCGCGAAGTGGTGGTGTGTAAGAATAGTTTGTGATGTATTGCACACCATCGGGTGCTTGGAACGCAAATCCGGTATCTGGGGTTGCGTCAGTGGCCCGTAGGTCCAGCATGAACCTTTTCAAATTAATGCATTGTCGAACACGGGACAGGATCGTCATCCCGCTCGTCTCGTCCCGTAGTTCCTGTAGAAGTTGGATGGTCTCGGTTGCTGGCAAACTGCCAAGAGCTTGAACTACTTCAACAAGCAGATCATTTGACTCTGATGAAATTGGTCGAGCATCTCGGTATTCACAGCCCCTTTCGCTTTTATCCTTGCAATTGGAGCACGTGGGGCGTTTTCCATTGCACTAATGTTCTTAGCATGGGTGGGTTTCTATAGAAAGTCTGATGTGTGTGACAACGTACTCGAATCTTTTTCCGCCGGCATTCTTCGCATGCCACGGATACACCAATTCGGGTTTTGGTCTCAGTAGGTTCTGGCGCGGGGTCGTGCGTTGTCCTGTTTACCAGTGGCTGGATGGGCACGAAACGACGGTTCATTTAGATGAGGTGAAGCCAGGTCGAGGGTGATGCGTGCAACGCTGTTCGTGAAGAGGATAAGTTTCAAGTAGAGCGATAGCTTGCTAGGCAGATTTCAGTCTCAAAGATAGGAACGGTTGCTTGTGGTATTAAAGGCCGGTCGCACTAATTTGGGAATAAGGTAAGGGATTAGTTTCAGTTACTAATCGAGGTAAAGTATGCAAGGGAACGGCATCTTTTAAGATTAACATGACTTTACTGAGATGTTGAACGTGTACTGCTAAATCATCTAATAGACAATCTGAGAGCCAGTTCAAGGGTCCAATTGTCGTCCAATCAGAACAGCGCGTGGTTGTCCAAGGACACGACCGAGAACCAGACTGATCGTGGGTCGGATTGATTGGCCCCTGCAACGGACTCTCTCCGTCATGCTCGCCGATTCTTATTGGCCAAGATTAAACAGCCCCCATGTTTTTGCCCACCTCAACATGTCAAGAAACATTGACAACTATTTGACCGCCAGGTGTCTTGTGCACAATGTCATGTCAACTTTCAATGTCGAGTCCTCGTCGTATAAGACTGGCAAAGAAGGTACGATATTGTTGCCAATACGGGAGAGAATTCCGAGTGCAGGACCGCGCTATTTCGTCAATGCCAGGACGGCATGGCAGTTCCAGGCAAAAGCTTCATTCACCAACAATTCATCCTGAGCCAGTTACAGATTTCAGAGTCCAGACGAATCACTACCTAGCGATTTTGCATTCTATCACGACGATGGAGAATCTGTGCGATTCATGACCGAGTTTTATGGCGGCGCAAATGCCCCAATCAGCTGCTGATCAACATGATGGGACGAAGTTCAACCGCCAAAAAATCAACACTTGTTGCGATGCCTGCGAACGAACTTGCCATGGGTGCAATCAAGACCGAACAGCAGCTTGGGCCGTTTAGCACTTCAGATTCGGGATTTTGGCGGTTTCTGGGGCTCACAGCTGCCTGTTGTCAGCTGTCTCTAAGACGTCAACTGGATGGAGTTCAATGTTTCCTGCCCGGTAGGTTTGATACCAAAACCAATGGTACGTTGAGGGTATAAGTGCGCCTTGTGCATGATTTCCAGTGCGCGAGACCAATTTAATATCTTCATGCTAACTGCGCCCCTAGTGTAAATATTACAAGGACTGGAACTCTGACCGTGCAACAACAGCAGCGGTTGCCTGCCTGTCGTCGTGGAAGCAAAGCAGGATGGAACGGTCCATTGGTCCTGTTGCGCAATGCTATCCGGTCCTTGAAGCCACACCTTGAAAAGGAGTCTATTTCAGCATCTTTGCCAGGTATCTACATGTAGGTTCTCTATTGAGGTCAATTCATTGGCGGCCCGTGTGACACAGTATGAAGAAGACTGATCCTACAAAGCCTACAACGCCAGCCATACACCGCACACCCATCGCCACGTATTTACAGCCAAAGCAACAGGTGCATTGGATATTACTACCATTGAACCACAAACCTCAATGGCCTGTCGAATTCACAAAGAAGTATGATGGTACACTTCCGATAAAGAGACAGGTTTCACACTTGCGATGTTGAAGTCTGGAACCTCCGACTCAAATTTGGTGGGTAGTCGGTACGCTTCCTTCTCGGTCTTCATAATCTTCATTCGTGATAATGCTGGTCGCCTAGTTGACTTACTTAAAGTCTGGCAGCTTATCATTTCGTCATGGGTGCAGAATTGGGCCACCTTTGCCATCCATGCCAATTGGTCAGTCAATACGGTCATCGGCGACCATAACAACTTGCCACCCAAAAAAACACGTTTCATAGACGAAAACGAGAATCGGCGACGGTGGCGGCGATCGGGTGACATGGACTTCAACAATGACCTGGCAGGTCCCTGCCAGGCAAGAAACTTCAATGTTGACGGGACCAGTTTCCGAGCTGCCCAGCCAATAGAGGGGGCCAAGTTTGCTTCACTACAAACCCCACCTCCATTTGTGCAGTTGCGCATTGCGGAGGAACTTCCGGCACCAACAGCGTCAGTTTGACAACTTCTCAACGAATTCGACCAAGAGAAATGCAACGACAATATCAGAATATCCTTCCAAAATCCGCGGATCGCGTGGAGTATGGGCCTGAGAATGCTACGATAGAGGGAACAAGTCCTCTGACAAGGAGGGCACCTGGCAAATTCGCATGCAATGCCTGTAGGCAGAGGAAAACTTCGGTTCGTTGGGGACTTCTAGACTCAACATTGAATGGCTCAGATTCCCTCCCTCAGTATCTGTTGACGACTTAAAGTGCGATGGCAACCGGCCGCAATGTGCCAAGTGTCAAGGGAAAAGACTAGATTGCGTCTACGCGCCAAGAAACAACGCTTCATCGGAAAAGCTACAGAACGAAGTTGCCTCTCTCAGGGCTCAACTTAGCCAACACCAAGATTTCGTAGAAAAATTAAAGTATTTGCCAGAGAAGGATGCCGCAGACCTTGTGAGGGCTTTGCGAACAAGCTCAAATCCAGGGAATACAATCCGCCATCTTTCAGGCGCTATGAATGGGAGGCAACGTCCGTCAGATGTAAACACCGCTCGCGCCATATCACCACTAACTGAGTCAAAGCTTGAGTTCGAGCTCATGTCACGTCATTACTTGACGTACCCAAGGCTTCTCCCGATCAAAGCCTCAGCTATAAAGCTCAGTAACGCGGGCGAGTCAATTCTAAGGAACATCAGCAGCAACCGGCTACAGACATCAAGTCACCCTCTCCGAGACAATTACGCTGTCTCACAATGGCCAATTCGGGATAATCTGCAGCTTCTGCATGACCCCATCTCGGCCACTTCAATATCGTTGGACGTGAATAACATCTGTGACAGTTGGCTATACAACCTGCACATGGAACACTGGACAACTATTCCAATTAGCAATGCGCATGCTGCTGCTGTACTGTCATTATACCTCCAAACAGACCACCCTGTGCTTGGGACCTTCGACGTGGATCTTGTTTTAAATGACATGGCTGCACAACGTCCAAGGTTTTGTTCCCCCTTTTTTGTTAGTTCTTTGATGTATATTGCTTGCGTATGTCCCTCCTGGCTTTACCGTTCAGGGGACGAGAAGACTAACAAGGCTATAGCAAGGGTACACGCGAGTTAACGTTGGAGTGCTAAAATTTAAGCATGCTTTCTTTGACGAAGCAGAGCAATATTGGCAACGCGAGCGAGCTTCAGACAGCATAGTTAACCTCTCTGCCATTACAACCCTATCACTTGGCTGTGTGTTTTAGGGCAAGAATGACTTTGGTAACAAGCTGTTGCTAGAGACACGACATATGGCAGAGAGACTTGGCCTTCTTGGTGTTGATCGTGGCGAAGCAGATACAAACAGAGACGCCTTTTGTGAACAGCCGCCTGAATGGATCAGAGCGGCTTCACACGCTGCATGGGGCACATTTGGCTGGTTGGGGTACTTCCACTCTAGTGACGCAATCTAGCTACAGGACTATCACTAATGTCTCTCAACAGACTTTATAGCATTTTTTACGTGGACGATCCCGTTTAATATCCCCCGACCCTGCCAATACCTGGCTCTACAAAGCGGGATAGAGCCTGGCCATCACACCCTTTGCCTACTTACATGGGGCACACTTTTCCGTCTACTTGTGAATTGTGGACCATTTGGCAAGAGTTTTTTACGGCATACACCTATGGCGACATGACACTGGGGTCCGAAGAGCACTTAGCAGTTGCAGAATCTAAGTACCAAGAGTTATTACATTGGGCCGACATTCTCCCTCCAGACATGGCTTGAGTGCCAATTGCCCAGCACATGCGATGATCTTCCAGCGAGTCCCATACCTTAACAGATGTATACCCTGAGACATGTTAAAGCCCTTGGCTGACCGCTTTAGCTCGTTTTACCACTGCGTGATCCTCAACATATTCCGCCCCTTTACCATTGCCGCTGAAAGTCCAGCCTTGGGGAATGACGTCAAGCTAGTGGCGTTTGCATCGCCAGATAGCTCGCCGCACGCGGCATCTAGTGCATCACTGAATCAGTTAAAACGAATTATTTTTGACTATTCTTTCCTATATCAGAAGAAATTGCAATTAAGTCTGATGAACGGCGCACTCGTCCAAGTTGCAGATGCTAGCCTTAAGGACCGGAATGACCGAGACTGGCGGCTTTACTTTCTCCTATGCGTGCGTTGCTGGTTGGAACTGTATACTTGCTATCCGATTTTTGAGGATATTGTACCGGCATACCTGTCCATGGCCCTACGGAATGGCATGTTGACCACCCGGGAGGCGGAAGCTCTCAAGGCAGAACTACATGCCAATGGCACTCATCACGCTAACAGCGAGCGACTCACGACAAGTTTCACGGCTGATTTTGAGCTGGCTTTAACGCATCCTGATGCGGCCGAGGCTCATACACTAGCTCAGAGATTTAGTGAGCTGAGTTTTTTTGTGGATTTCACGGAGGGAGATTCCGTTGCCCCAGAAATTGCTGGTCAGCCTGAATAAGGCATAGACTTTGTCAGCTTGGCTCTGGTGATGACTTCGGCGCAACCAGGTATGGTTAATTCGAATATAAATTTCATCTCTATATGCACTCAATAATACATACCAAGTACTCAGATGCGCTTAAAGCCTACTTCGTGAAAGTGGATAACCCATGTTTTTGTCTCAACATTTCCCCTATACCTTTCGCGGCAATGGAGAGCAATGTCGAACCTTCTCACATCGCAGGAAGTTTGCTTAGTTTGATGGTTACATCGTTGACCCTGACTGGGGCGAGTCGATCTCATCCCGTCATTGCTGATGAGATGAGATCGGCACCTGCGGTGACGTTTGTACAGTTACTGGTTTCTCCATATGCTACTACGTTGCAAAGGTGGCATGAAATTTTCGACCCTGCAAACACCTTGTGTAACTAGAGCGATTTCGTTTGTTAGAACACACCGTATGCTTGTAGCACAGGCCTCTGAAATCGTACATGTATGGATTGCCACCAAATTCCGCACCGTTTCGTATCCTCGGACTTTAGAACCGTTTCGTCATGGCACCCATACAAAATCGCTGCATCGATTTGTTCAGCGGAAACACCGGCTACATCCGCAACGGTTCGCCATGGAGTAAAGACAAGGGGAAGGAATATTGATGCCACAACCCCATGTGGCTTATTGGTGGAACCAAGCACCCGCGCTAATGTCAACGACACCAAGATTGCGTATCACCATTTTCCGAAAGAGGAAATTTTGTCATTCCGCTCATCTCCACTCTTCGTGGCTGGGCTATTATTGGCTATTTTGTAAGCCGAAATTTCTGAGATCATGGACTCAGGCACTTTGTCGTCGGAATTTTGAGCATCACCAGCTAATATACCTCGTGTACGGCAAGGAACGTTCGGACTCTTGCGGAGTTGCTGGGGGATTGGAAATGAGTGAGCTTGGGTATAAAAACCTGGTCTCCTGTCTCCAGGGAAAGACTTTAGCATCATCAATAAGCCTTACTACCGCATTACATCTCTTCTTTCCTTCAAAAAATTCCTCCCAAAGCTTTTAGTTGCACACACCATGGCCGTTGACACACTCTCCCTGGAAGGCAAAGTCGCCATCGTCACTGGTTCAGGCCGTGAGAATGGCATTGGCGCTGGCATTGCTCTGGCTCTGGCTAGAAATGGAGCATCCGTCGTTATCAACTATGTATCAGATGCGACTGCCAAACGTGCCGAGAAGGTAGCTGAAATGCTGCGAGAGGCCGGTGGCAAAGTCCTCATTGTTCAAACCGGCGTGGACACGTTGGAAGGTGCTCGCCACATCGTGCAAAAGACGTTGGAGGGCTTCCAAACTACTCACATTGATATACTCGGTATGCATCCATCTTAACACGATCTAAGTCGTATATGCAGCATCGCTTTTTGAGCTGCTTCCCAACTCTAATACGTAACAATTCGGCATTGACGGATTGGTCATTTACTAACGAATACACAGTTAATAATGCGGGCGTCGGCTTCCTCAGCACTCTAACAAGCGAACTTGACCCTGTTGAGACTGCCAAGGTGTACCAAGTGAACGCAAATGGCCCTCTCTACATGGTCAGTTCGGTCGTGCCTCACATGCCTCCGGGTGGTCGCATCATAAACGTTTCTTCAACCCAGTCCAAACAGGGTAGTGAAATGGTGTCTACCTATGCTGCTTCAAAGGCAGCCTTAGATAACTTGACTGTGTCTTGGGCGGGAGAGGTACGCTTCACAGCACTGTTTCTCTACTGAATAACCCCGACAACTGTACTGACAAATTTCGTGGCAGCTCGGTAGAAGTAAGGGAATCACAGTAAATGCTGTAGCCCCGGGGCCGGTTCTCACAGACATAGTGCCGCCGGAACATGTTGAGGCTATGATGCAGCCACAGATTGATCTTACAAAGGCGGCCCATCGTGCTGGTACACCCGCAGATATTGGTGATGCGGTCCTTTTGCTTGTCAATGAGAAGGCGAGATGGATCACAGGCCAGTCCATTTCCGTCAGCGGTGGAATCACTCATTAGTTTTGCTACCACCCATGTATTTCGTATCTTGAGATATTTGCTACAAATGCAGTCACAACTCCGAGCTTAGTGTAGCACCAAACTGCTCGTTAATTTGCGTCTTGAGCGCCTGCTGCTCTTCGGTTGCTAAAGCGTCGTTCCAGGCGATGTATCGCAGCTGGATAAGCAGTTCATCCCAAGATACCCAGCCATATGTGCTCATTAGTGGTGAAATATGGTCGATCATCCAATGTCTGTTTTCTCCATCCGAGCCCAACGCTGCGATGACGAGCACCCATAGTTTTAATTGTTCCAGGCCAGCCCAATCAGAGTCATTTGTGGCAGATACGGCTCTTCTTATGGCCCCTTGATATTTCTTGGGACAATATAGCTCGTCACCAGATGATTTAGTCAGTACGGTAGTGACGTAAATTAATGCAGTCAAACGAACAGCTTCCCTTACAGCTATGCTACCTTTCGTGCCGGTTGCCAATAGGGCACTGGTATGGTGAGTAAGTGGCTGTGACATGGCAAGTAGGTCGTACACGAGAACAGCGAGCGCCTGGAACAGATATGTCGAGCCCTGTTTAATGCCAAGTGGTGCTTGGTTGATATGCTCTGCCAATTGTGCTAGTTGGCCCAGAATCCGCATGAGGTCATACATAGCGGGATACCGGCGCTGCCAGGAACAGAGAACTCCGTTAAGATGCCGAGAAGATGCAGATATCTCTGAGTCCCCCAGTGAAGCCACTTTTGGTCTCGGAAATCGTGGCCGCCGGTCAAATACAAGTGATCCAATCACATCCACTCTATGATGAGGCAGCATTAGTTGGAGGGCTTCATCGCAGTCTCAGAAGGAATACAGCAATACTCACAAAGAAAGGGCCTGACTCAAAGGTTGAGATACATTAAGTTTGCCTATCCCATCACTTGTGTCCATGATGACTCGTAAACCATCCAAGTGCATTGTCCATCGATCAGATTCGAGACGACGCATCTCAAGCGAACAGTTAGACATATACCAGCTAATGGCGACAAATGGTAAACTCACATCGTAGAACGCAAGACAAATAATCGTTCCAATTACGGCATCATAAGCAGAGATACCGCCATGCTGTAATAGTCGCCCTCTGATGAGCCCGATTAATTTGGTATACTTGCTCAAGGCGTCAAGCGGTTGCTGAGCCGTGTTTCCGATGAAGTTACCAAATACTTGCGAGGCATGACACCCAGTGTCCACCAATACTAGGCTAAGAGCTGTTTTGTCGTACAACACTAGCGCCTGAAAGATGCGTTGGAGGTAACTACATACATTGACTTGTTGCAGGCCTGCCGCTGGCCTTGAACCCACTGATTCGGAAGACAAGTCAACGAGGGCACCACGCCTCCTTGAAATAGCAATATCTCTCATAACATGACTGCGAATGATATGTTGGTTGTGTCTGTCACGAATCTCTCCAGGTGTGCTGATGTTGATAAACGCCAACTCTGTATTCGGCTTTGTTGGTCCCGCTGACTGAGATGTTGGCACTTGTCGCCAGTTCCTGATTCGCAAGTCCATACTCTCTACAGCACAGGTGGAAAAATTTGTATTAGGCCTCACAACTCTGCCCGAAGTAGATGTTGTGTTGGGAACTATATCCGTCCGCAATTCCTGAAAGTCCGCAACATGGGCGGAGTTGCTGACCCTGGATAGTCTAGCACCAAAACCCGCATCGTCCAAGCATTCAAGGCTAGTTTCCTCCGTCTTACGGGCTTATTGAGAATGAATTCAATTGGCAGGGAATATTTATCTGCATATACCTTTGTAGTTTCTAGGGTTTGCTTGTCGCCGACACCCGCGAATGTGTGCTGGTTGGCGCTACGCAGCCAAGCTCATCGGCACTCTTCATTGCGGCGAATTGTAGGGCTTAGTGTTCTAGGGCTGAAGTGTCTCTATTTGCGTTACAATTCTGACTTGGGCATACGGCAGAATGTCGAGTCACCAGAATCTTTTAAATCTACCTTGACGCTTATATGTTCTCCATTTGCCTTGTGAGAACTTCAAGTGATCATGCGCCACTTACAGAATGTCCATGAAAAGAACTTATAATCATGGTTTCCAGAAATGTATGGCAACTCCCACTATTACGTCAACTGTTCAAATTTCTGCCTACGCAGAAGTACAGAGCAGTTTGGGGCTCTTACTTAGCAAGCCCCATTTGCGTACATGTTGTGGTAGATGGCCTGGTCCCTGGCATAAATCCAAGATGAACGATTCCGAGGGCGTCTTCTAGGACCTTATCAGCCCTTTCAGAATGCTTTATCACATGTCTGTGGTCCTGTGTCAAAGTTGATGCCGCGACTTGAACCGTGCGTTGCAAATATTCGTTGACAAACGACGGGTTCTCCAAACCTCACACTTTTACCCTTCCGCGTGTAGTGATGAGTATCCTGAGGTGTTTCCAGTGACTGCCCTGTGTGACTTTACTTAAAATGTGTTAATTCCATCTCTTCGGAGGGATAAACTGAGAGCAAGCTTTAGCAGGCTTCCCTGTTCAACTTCATAATGGCTGAATCCGCCGGGGTCCAGCGCTATAAGGCTTTCAGTTCAACGGAGCAAATGCAGCAGAGAGCCAATACATTTGACAATGGCTTCGCACCAAAGACAACTGCACCTCCTGCACGCCTATCTAAAGTGTTGTACTTCCCCGCTAACAGAAACTCGGACTTTAGCCTACAGCTGCATGATATTAGCGCCGAGTATCATCATACCATCCGCTCCTCGCCTTTGGGTGGGTGTGAGCTTACTGGTGACGCTGTAATGGGTAACCGGCTGCTTTTCACACGATTAGCAACTATAAAGAAACCACAAGCTTTGAGCACCTCGGCTAAGTACGCGACTGGTGCTTACATTGGTGCAACTGAAGCTGCAATTACTAAGAGGCGTGTTGGAGATAGAAATGAGGATCGTGAACTTGAGATGTGAGTAGTTGACCGTATTGAATTAGCTATGGTGTATATGAAGCAGATGCAGAGTAGTACACTGCCAAACTTTACCGATGATTACTCGATGACTCTGGACTAGACCATTGTTGTCACCACCACATTCGCCATCGAAGATACCAGCGCCAGTGCTGCAACTTCTCGGCATCCCTTCACGTTTTCGAATTCCAATGATACCGAAAAGCTACAATGGACCCACACCTAACTGGTCCATTGAGGTATACTCTCGTGGAAGTTGATCCCTCTGGGACGGATGACGAGGGCACCGATCCCAACAGCATCGTGGCGATCTATCACTATATTGCCCGGTTCCCTTCATTCTCAGTATATGATAGTGAAGGTGTTTTACTCTTGCCTGAGAATACAACTGGATCTGTATCGGAAGAGGACATCATTGCGAGCTTATTGGGCTTGTTATTGACAGTTCGGAGGTTGGTAGTCAAACATCCTGTTGTACAAGCAAGTCGGAGTAGGAGGAAGTCGCTGTTAGGGCGGGTCTTCACTCATTTGATGGGGGTTCGTGGAACGCAATTATAACTAGAGTGGTAACTTTAGAACTCTATTTATGTCTGGCATTTGGCGCGAGTTACAGCCAGATATTCGCCAAACCCGCTTTCAGTGTACAGGCAGTCACTTCTGGGGGCGATGGCGATTCGACAGGCATGACCTTTCCAACTTGATGGGAGATTATTGCAGACGGTCAAAGGGCCAAGAGACTCACAGCAGTCTCACGAAGTGTATGTAAGTGTATCTCGGTCAGCTAACTGGCCAAATGAGCTCACAACCTTCCATTTATACACATAGCTGGAAGAAACCTTGGCCCTGATTGTTGTTCGTAACAATAGAATGCGTCATCACGCCACAATACACAATTCCGCCATTGTTATTAGCATACACAACGCGGATAGGAGTAGGGCCACCAGGCTGCCTATCCGTTTTCGTGTCCTTCTCCCACTCCGCATTCTTGCCAACCCAATAGATTGGGTATTCCCACAGCATGGCGCCAGCCTTATCACAGTTATAGATGTTAAAAACGAGACCGTCTCCGTTGTAATACCTGTGAGGGTCTCCGCTCTTGCCGGTCGTGAAGCCTGCCTTCCTGGCTTGAGCTTGGGCAACAGCAACGTCAACTTGGAAGTTCCTGATGGGGCCTGCAGCATTGTTGAGGCGAGGGCGGCAGTTGACGAACTGAATTGAACAAGCTTGGTTACTTTCTGCGTACTCTTGTTTCGGAGGGTTCCGGCGTTGACACTTACGGGGGCTCGTTCTTCCAAGTTGTTTTCAACGAGTTCAGCAACTGGACCAGCGAGAACAGGCGTGTTCAGCGCGGCGGCAGTAAGAAGTGTAGCAAAGAACTTCATGATGACTTGTGAATGGCAAGGTAGATTTCTGGGTGTAGACAGTAGTGGTTTACTGCTGAGACTGACCGTGAACACAGAGTTTATATACGCTCCTCAAGAGGCGAACTATGTTGTTCCCGAAGTCCATCATTTCCCACGGCTTACTGTACCAAGACCAAAATCGAGATGCGTAGGACTTAATCCGGCAATTGCAATAGAACAAATGTGGAATCGCATGCCGGTCAAACAGGATAAGGAAATGTGGCTATATGCGGCGTTTACAATCCGGAGAGTTTTTACTCTGGTGCAACAATGATACGCCAATCATAGCGGCGCCGGGCTTTCTTCCTTCACCTGAAAGTCTGTGTTAATTTGCTCGGCATGCTTCCGATCCAGACCGAGTTTCAGATCCTATGTCAATCGAGCTCAAAGTAACTAGTTATCGCCATGCCCGAACAAGAGAGGCGAATCAAGGATGCATCTGTCACGCCACTCAGCCGTGTGTTTGTGACTGTGACATCGATTGCCTTTGCTTACTTATAGTATGGCAAGACTTTGCATAATATTGGTATCCAGCGGCAGCATTCGGAGGGTGTTTCAACGCTTGCAGAACTCAAAGTAAACAAAATGCGACAGCACAAATACGAAGCAGTCGGCATCTTCTGCCGCTTGGGTTACATGACAGGTTGAGTCTCGAACATCTCACTGCAGCCCGACAAGGACAAAAGCCCCATGCGAAGCTGACTCATCTGGGGAAATATGGCTTCTCGTTTCTGCGTCATTGGATGATTTTGGTCGGTGCTTTTTGCCTGCATTCGCAGGGTCAAAGGTTCAGGCAGCCACACGAAAGTACTCTCACCTTGCCACATGACGCAACTCCAGCAACATTTCTCTTTTCTCTGCAAATAGGGATCTTTTCAGAAATATTTGCATCATCAAACGGCATATATCGGAAGATTACTGTGTCGTTTATCTTACCCCTCTTCTGTTGTGTACCGTCGCTGTCCAACTCGTCCGCGCCAAAACTTTGCCCCTACATACTCTGTCACCATGGCTTCCCAAGACGTTTCTGTTCTCAGCCTTCACCTTTTTGATCACGACGACGATGCTGAAGACCTTGAGTATAAGCAGGTTATTAATGACTTGATCACACAGCAGAAGACTCCCCACCAAGTTGCAGACGTTATTGACAAATGGGTGGTTCGAGAGGCGAATACAAAATATGACCAGCTACAACAGCGGAATCCCCCATTCAACCTCACTCCCGAGGAGAAGGATAGGGTGTATCTTGTAGGACCCAATGCCTCCAGACACATTGAGATGATTGTTGGGTGTATCGCCAAAGTTTGCACGGCATATCCTCCCGGCCACGCTGTGCAGAATTCATTCATCGAATTCTTCCAAGCCCTCAAAGCCATGCCTCGACACGAAGTCCCCAATCTCAGCTACAAGGACGGTCCGGACGAGCCAACATTTGACATAAAGCTGATATTATGGCCCTTTGGCACCCCGTCAGTTGATCACCTCGCTCAGAAATTCCAACGAGAAGCTGAGGGTGCGTTTTCCATATGCTTGTTATTTCTGTTTGCAAATTACTAATCTGGCATTTGCTATTTCTTTAGAACTCGCGTACCCGTTCTCTGAGGTTGAAACATCTGGAAGTGAAGCGCAACTCCGCTGGAGGAATCTTCAAAGCTTCATCTCTCGTCTCACTGCCCTCGAGTTAATAGATTGCAGTATTGCAAGTGCCCTGCCATACATTCTACCGTCACACTATGCGTATCCGGACCTTGAAAAACGCAGCATTGGCGGGCCGCAGCGCATAGCGGGAGATCTCGTCGCTGCTGCACAGTGGCTTGAGCCCGACTCGATTCGCCAATGGGTATATGACCAATGCAGGAGTACTGGTGAAGGTGACGATTCTACTCAGACTTGGAGTATGGATAAATGGAATCAGTTGAAAGCACAGCTGTCCTTCATTGCCTCAGATGAGCTGTTCCCACAACACACTCGGGACTTGGCACATTCATTGGGAGAGAAAATGGAGTCACATGGTTAGATATCACCAGTGAGGGGTGGCAATCAAGGCTAGTAAGGGATGTACTCGGTCTTTCCGAGATTTTGATCAAGAGACAATGATTCCGACAATGTCGGCGTGAGTTTTTGCTGACTCTGCGTCTGTGCCAGTCATCACAACACACCACACTACCTACATCAGTAGCGCTCAACCAGGAATACCATCTCCCAACTTGGCTAAACAGATCAAAAAGAGGAAGAAAGAAATAGCAAAAAAGACCAAAAAAAACATACAACACTGGGAATTCGCTGGTCGTCACCGACCCAACTACTAATCCAGCGCTCGCCAGGTTATTAAGGGAGATCGGACGGGATCCTAAGCTCTGCTAGCGGCTGTGGTCGTATGTGACTGTTGATGAAGTGAATCGATTTATGAATGATGGATGTGACGATTAGTATCTCACATCTTGATTCCTTACACATTCATGTCTTGTACCTGTCAGTCATGTGTGATTCATCACGCCGCGCAGCCGAACACAGTCGACAGTTTGCAACAATGTCAGAACCGCCTTTGGTCCAACGCCTCCAACTTCCAGACTAAAGGACAAGCTTCTCCGTTCAGGTTCAAATTGTTACAAAAATTATCTGCTGGTTAGCTCATTGTCAAGAGCATGTGAAAGTGAAGCCATCACAACCCTGGCCTAGTATCACATGGACCAGGCACTTAGTCTACGTGGCTAGGAGCTAATTTTAACTCACGAACCTAAATCAGCCATGTCCCGACCCTCAGCATCCGACATACAGTGACGTATAGCTTATTACGCGAATGCTGAAGACTACTGCCCAAGAAGGTTTAACTACCATCACGTCGGAGGCGCGTCGCAAGAACCTTTATTGCATGTAAGACTCATGACCGAGGAATTTTGCCACAAGATTGCAAAACCTTCACCCGCATACAGTTAATAGCCTTTGAAGAAAACAAATGAAGACCTTGCCGTAAATATGATAGCGTGGCATAGTGAACCACGCAGTATTCTGCATGCAGAGGTGCATCACAGCTAGGCCGACCTGCGAAGCACCATGACGAAACTACAGGGTTCACTGGCAGACTTGTTTCTTTCAGAGAGCCGATTTAAGTTTGTTTTAGCGATAACTATCTCAAGTGTGGCCAAAATTGGCCCTGTACGGTACTTAGCCTTGTAGCTAGAGATGTAAACTTCATAGCTAAAACAACTTCGGCCTTAGTAGTGAAAAGCGGCTGGCAAAACTATCGTGTGCCATAACAAAAATCTTTCCTCTTTCCCGCTTCCTTTCGCTTTCTTATGTCGTCGAGTACAACAGCAGACGTAAGGCTCAACAACATCCACTGCCACCCTCTGATAGTAGTTCACAATCGATCAAGCTCCGCAATAGCACGAAAAGGAACCGCCATCTACCTCTCCCTATTAAACTTTTCAAACGCACGAGATGATCACTTCGGAGGAGAGTGTCGGTCGAATGGCCGACACCAGCCAAAGATCTCAAAGAGGCTCTGAGTTGCAAGTCCTCTCAGTAGGTCTTCTCAAGACAGGATCTTCCTCAATCGCCGAAGCCTTGACCATATTGGGCTACAAAAACGTTCACCATGGATTAAACGCCCTCGACGACCGTGAATTCTGGAGTGCCATGCATCGAGCCACCAACGCAACCTTCCCGAATTTACCGACATACACGGGAAATCCATTTACTCGCTCGCAATGGGATGAAATGTACGGTTCCTGCGACGCAGCTACGGACCTGACATCGTTTTTCGCCCCTGAACTCATAAAAGCCTATCCCGAAGCCAAAGTCATTCTAGTCATACGTGATTTCGACGAGTGGTTGAAGAGCTACAACAATGTATTCGCGGACCTCTTCAGTTTTAGGGCCTCTCTCCTCGTTTATGTGGCAGAACCGATGATTGGATATGAGATTGTGAAGGCGATGCGCAATGCAGTTCGGGGGTTTTTCAGGGGTCGAAACGAGGAGGAGTGTCGTCGTAACTCGCGCGAAGCTTTTCATCGACATAACAAGATGGTTCAGGACATAGTTTCACCGGATAATTTGCTCGTGTACCGCATTGGCGAAGGCTGGGAACCGATCTGCAGATTCCTGGACAAACCAGTGCCAAAGGTGGAGTTTCCTTGGGTCAACGAGGCAGTTGTTTTCAGGAAGAGATGTCGTAGGAGAGGCTGGGCTCATTTATTTTTGTTGATCAAGGTAGTAATCTTTTGGGTCTTGGCACTGGCGTCGGTTGGTTTTTTTATGTGGGTTGTTGACACAACACGGCGGGAGTATCTGTCACAACCGAAAATGATTGCAGCGCGGGAGTAATTGCGGAGGATGGGGTTGTGCTGGACGAGATACCATGGGCATATTAGTAGCAGCGTCAGTGTCTTCATGTGCCTAGTCTGGCGTGTCTTGGATCCCTGAAACATCAAGTTGTTTGTTTGTTTGTGGTGTTTAACCTCCGGTACCTCCTGAGTTAGATCACTTTACACACGTTCGGCTCTACAGGGTAGTGACTGGTGATTTCGAAATGAAGTATATTCCACAAATCTAGATAAATCCCTCATGGTTGAAGTAGCATACGTAAAGGTATTGTAGCTCAGAGGAGCTGAGATACGAGCACAATCTAATAATTTGTGGAAAGGGAAAAGTCAAAAGCGCAATGACGAGTCCCTTTTCTGTAGTTATTAATTGTCTGTGTGTTGGCGATGTTGGCTGGTCGCTGAATGAACCAGCAGCACCAGCTTGCTACCAGCCAGACCCGGCATTTATTACCAGTGACATTGACCCAAAAGAGCTGATGTTTTCGGAACCTAAACTCTTCTGCTTCCGACAACCTAACTTTTGGAACGACTATTGTTCTCTCAATGACACACAAGTTTAGTTTGGAACCAGCATCGCCACGGGCATATCCAAATTCGGCACAAATTGTATCCATTTGTGCCCAGCCGTAGCTGTTGCATTAACTGCATGTTTTGATTATATGTGGAAACACACCGGAGGTCAACCTCTGCAACAGGAATAGGCCCTGCTGGTGATGCCGGTGGCGAAACCTGAAACCCAGCCTGAGCTGACTCTTGCAGTTTCGACCCCTGGTCAGCAACGCGTTCTGTTGTCAGCACAGCATTTCTAACAATTGGTAGAATATATTTAAAACCTGTGAGACGCCACTCGTGTCTGTGTCCCAGAATGGCTAGCTAGATATTCACAATGCGTCGCTGAGTATAACCTCAACCGAGGATCAGTGCCGATATGGAACGTCTCAGAAAAATGTGGCCGCCCATCTTGGATAGCCGAGTAGATCCTTGCGTTGATCTTTCATGCCAATGCAAGCCTCAATCCTTCTCTCGGCAATCATAGCGACGCTACTCTGCAATTTCTACTTTGATTGGTGTTGATTGGTGACTGACTTTAACCATCATTGCTCAGACCCTTTCTTCAACCCTGGTCAAAATTGAGGCAGCTAACCTAAGTTAGACAGTAATATGGTGAGAGTCAGAGCGTGCAGATGTCATCGCGGGCTTTCCGCTCATAATATTGGCAGCTTTACGCACGGATTGCGAACTTTTGGCATGAAATATGTTAACCGGACCTTGGATTCGTTGTCAACTCCGCTCGACAAGGACATGAGGACAGACTTTGATGGGTGGAGGACGTTTCTTGTGGCCATTGTCATCTTTAAAGGGAGGTTATATATTTCTGAGCTCTTGCCTGGGGTTTGAATCTGGGCACTCCCTGCGATGTGCTGTCCGACTGACCCCATCGTCAACGATTTCTTCGTCTTCCAAATGAGATGCTCTGACCCCGATAACCGAATCATCTATCAACCTGTTCCATCAATCGGACTGCCCCACGGTCATCTGATGTTAATGGCGTTGTCTAGCTGATTGGAATGTATTGTCGCTATGTCTGGAAGTCATAGTGAAATGCTTCGTGCGGCTACAGTCCAACTCGTTACTTTGCCGGCATGTGCGGTACGTATACTGTCATACGACTCATAAGTAGGATTCTTGCGTTTTTCTCTGTTTAAAATCTAATGCCGACGATCCAAGACCGACTGTTACATTTCCTTGACTGCTTCGCCTGATAACTACCCATGCGACATCGTCTCCAATAGCGCTGCACTAGAGCAATGCCTCCTTCGCAGTTGTTCTCTGCCGCAAGCTATCCGTAAGTCTCCAGCGAACTGCAAGATTGTCATGCATCTACTGACATATTCACGTTGCAAGTCGCAAGGAATATTACGGAGACGGCGTGTGGCACTCCAACGCACGATAACTCTACCGATTTTCTCGTTATAAATATTGTGTGCGGTGTCGTAACTGCTGCGGTCGTTGCGACAAGGCTAGCATATAGAGTATTCTTCAGCCCCAAACGAGGCTATCTGGACATCGATGATGCGCTGATTCTTGTCGCCTCTCCTCTCGCCATAGCAAGCTTGGTGACAGTACTGGTCGGACTGTGGGGGAATGGAATCGGCAAGGACGTTTGGACACTGAGTGCCGATGAATTGGTCAGCTTCGGTCTCTACTTTTACATCATGGAGGTTTTATACCTGAGCCTCCTTACGCTCATCAAACTATCCTTGTCGGCCTTCTATCTTAAAATATTTCCTGGCACGACAATTCGACGACTACTGCTCGGAACCATCATCTTCAACATCGCATTTGGGCTTGCCTTTCTCTTTAAGGGCGCATTCCAATGTACACCTGTAGACTATAGTTGGCTTCGCTACGACACAACAAGAGGGCTGACAGACGAAGGCCATTGTGTGCAGATCAATATCGCGGGATGGACCAATGCGGCAATAAGCGTGGCTACAGACTTTTGGCTGATAGGCATACCTTTGAGTCAATTGAAGAAACTACAACTTCACTGGAAGAAGAAGATTGGCGCGGCCTTCATGTTTATGACGGGATTCTTGTATGTTTGAACGTGCTGCTCTGGCTACTGGAGTCAAAGTAAGATGTTGTCAAGACGCAACTGACTGACACATTCCATGTTGTATAGACTGACCGCAGTGTCGATTCTTCGACTCACCTCACTTCGGAAGTACTCCAACACAACTAACCCTACGCATGATGACTACAAAATCGTCCTCTGGTCAACCGTTGAAGTTAGCATTGGCATGATCTGCACTTGCCTGCCAAGCATCCGACTGGTTTTGGTACGTATTTGGCCGAAGCTCTTTGGCAAAACTTCCCGTGTTCCAAGCAAGCATACACCACCTCCAACCTTCGGCGGACGGCTGCCAAAACAGAGCCCCGAAAGCTCAACTTCCAAGGAGAATTATGAAATGGACACAACCGCCATGTTAGCGGAGCCTTTGGAGGTACGCTATAGCGCAACTAGAGGTACTTGGAGCCAAGATCTGGAGAGGGAATACGATAATAAAGTCGTCAGACAATATCGAAAGAATACGATGATACATGAGCAATTATGATAATTTGTGTCTGGTTGAGACTTGGGGAATTAGATAGCCACGAGTACAAAAAACAGATGTACATATTTGGGTCAGGTAACTCATAGATAAACGCTATGGAACACGAACCATAGACAGGTTTTGATCTATTACGATACTACATATTTTTCATGAAAACTACGAGTCAATTGCCCTCTAAAATTCAGGTTGTTTCCATTGTCGGCTTCAATTGTCAGTAAGAGCGGACCATGGAACCGTTCTGGTGATTGGTGACATCATATTAGGCAAAAGTTAATGGAGTAATCTTGAGCCCTCCTGCACAGTGCTATATTTTTAGACCTTTGAGATGGTATTGGGAATATCCCAGGCAGGGAAAAGCCGATGGAAAATGGCTTGGCTGTCATCACATCTGATTCGATCGCCGCTAATTCCCCGCGTTGCTGACCACCTAGACCAAACCTAAGCCACCGTCAGCTTACGAGCCGCTCTTTTATAAAATAATAACAACTTCCTTAACTTGCTCCTTTCAACTTTAACCCTTTACATTCAATTGTAGAGAATCGAAATGACGGCATCCGATCGGTTACAAAGCCTCCAAAGTGAGCATCCAGACATCCAACTTGTGACACCAAATGATGAAAACTGGGAGGAGAAACGTCAGACTCGCGGCCAGGCAGGCCAGGAATGCAAACCTCTTGGAATTGCCATACCAAAGAATGCAGAACAAGTCTCTAGCATAGTTCGCTGGGCTAGGTCTCACGATGTTGAAATAAGTGTTCGCACTGGCGGCAACGACATGTACGGGCGCTATGTTGTTGATGGTGGACTAATTATCGACATGCGTGCCATCAATTATATCAACGTTGCTGAAGATAAAAAGTCAGCAACCATTGGCGGAGGAGTTATAACCAAGGATCTCATCTACAAGTTTGAAGAAGAAGGTGTCATTGCACCATTCGGCAACACTTGGATTGTGGGATATGTGGGTTGGGCGACTCTCGGAGGGTATGGACCTTTGACAAACTTACTTGGCATGGGGTTTGAAGGCATTCTTGCCGCTCAAGTAGTCAATGGCCGCGGTGAAGTGGTGGATGCTTCGCCTGAGATGCTGGAGGGTATTCGTGGTATGGGCGGGAATCTGGGTGTTATTACCTCGTTGACTTTCAAGGTCTATCCTGCCAGACAGGTGAGTGAATACAGTCATGAAAGTGCATTCTGCCAAACTAACGTCCCTTAGTTGCTCTCCGGCATGCTTCTCTTCGATGCCACACCGGAGAATGTCAACACCCTCGTGTCCGCCGAGGCTCGTCTAGTCATCCCGAAGGCCGTCACACTCCATCACTTTATCATGATGCTACAGGAGCGTATGCTAGCCGTCATGTTCACATGGTCGGACCCAGACCACAAGCAAGGAAAGGCATTCTTAGAAAAGTTCATCAACGAGCTGCCGCCTGTAAAAATGAATACGGTAGCTACGAAATCACCTGTCCAGCATCAAGAGCAAGTCCCACTGAAATGTTTACCCTGGGGAGCACAGCGCTCTATTTACATACAGAACCTGTCGCCAAAAATTATAGACATCCTCATGGAAGCACAGAAAACCATGCCTGCAGACGTCAACATGGGTTGGTCAATGGAGACAATTATAGATCATGATACCTGCCCACCGAACTGCTTCGGTGTTGGTAATCATCTTTTACTTTCATTTTCGGACATGGTGCCTGATGAGAAGCTACTTGAAGAGGCTCGTGCTTGGAATGATGAGTTGTATAAAGAGTTGCGTGAATCCGGAGATCCTGCCGTCTTGGAGGGATCTTATGCATCTCTCACGAGACCCGATGATCGAACTGCGCAGCAGCTTTTTGGGATGAAGTGGCCAAAAGTGAGAGAATTAAAAAAGAAATATGACCCGGATAATGTGTTTAGTAATGTGGCTCCGAAGATAGATCTATAGTTATCTAGTTGAATATTTTTGAAGAAAGTGAGATGGACACAAGCAGGTCTTATCTCCTGATCCCGGCGGTTAGAACTTTTGTTATGCGTATTGACATGAGCATGCGCATGGTGCTTGAAAGAATATTGGATACCAGAGCAATTCTTGAACTATAGGATAATATTGTGCATTTGATCAAATACTAGCCATTAGCAGCCTTCCCAATGCAGCCGCATCAAGCGACTGGTTAACCGAAGTAAGATTTTGTGCCCGAAAATGAACGTGCGAATGTACCAACTGCCCCAGAAAGCAAGCTAACTAAATACATTATATCCCTCCCCCTCTAAGATGCTGCGCCAAGAAACCCATGCAAGCCAGAAATCGTTCTCAAGTGGCCCACGGCACACATCAAGTCAAAAAGGCAGACCAAGTTCGTAATCATGATGCCGCATGTGGGTGGAGTTCTTGCCTTGCCTGGAGTTTTTGTGCCTGGCGTTTTTGCCTTGCCTGGAGTTGTTGCCTTGCCTCTCGTTCATCCACTTCGGCTGACCATTCTCTTGCATCTATGAATGCCTCATAATCGCGCTTGGCTTTCCTAGGCTTACTTTGGTAGTTTGGTTCAATAGATGGATCGTCCTTTGGGTCCATGGAAATGGCACTCATTGGACTGACAGACTCTGAGCTGCCAGGTACGTTGTTGTGGGGATGCGGCGGCTCAATGGACAATTTCTTGGTGATCCTGGGTGTGGTGCTCTGACTCGGGCGAGTTTGATGTGATGGAGGCGCGTCTGCCCAGGTCACTTGCTTAGGATGCTGCGGCCTTTGCGTGCCAGCTCCAGTAGTCGAACGTTCCAATGGTGGTGGTGGTGCATGAGGAACAAATACAAACGATTGTATCATCTCCTCCGTGTCCTCAATCACCTCCGGTTTAGAGCTGCCGCAACCCATTGGAGAGTATATCGCACGAAACGGTAAATGAAATAGAAGAGCGAAAAAGGAAATAATTGTACACAGAGAATTTCGTGTTTGGCAATCACAGCGGGCGCTCCGCCATTTATAATCGACCTGGTAAGCAAACATCGCTGACCAAAGACGAACTTGCTGTCATTGTTGTAGTTTGGAAACCATAATGAACAGTTAATGGACAGGAAACCAGTTGAGTATGGTTGTCAGTTCCATGAGCAGAAAGCAATGTCCAAGGTCTGCTTTGTGAAGATGCTCAAAAGTGCCTTTGCTCCAGGCTCTGACTGTTAGCAGGTCGGAAAATATAGCGCATTGTCACTAAAATCTGCTTGAATTTTCCGTTATGGTCTTTGTCGGATGCAGAAAGCGCTTCCACTGGACAAGTGAAGACTGCTCGTTATAGAACAAAGGATGTGCCATTCATGGCATTGAACAAACCCCCTGGGCCCTAAGAGCCTTTGCAGTGCTGTGCCGGCTTTAACTTCTGTGACAGAGTACTAAGGACTTTATTAGAATTTAAACAACCATACAGCGCTTTGTGAACAGGCACTATAGGAATCTACGACAGAGCTGGTCCTGTATTCATGCTACGAGAGGCCAATGCCATCACTATACGGCACATTGGGTATGCAGCGTGTTCGACACCTGTCTGACCGCACAAGAATCATGTTCTGAAAGAAAAGAGTTGCAATCTCTTTCTATGGTATCTTTGGGATAGCTGACAACGACCATGTGGGCGCAAATTTGAGAAAGAGTGGCCGGCAAACGAAGATGCTGCATTTCGATAGGCTTTCTTCGCATACGTCGTCAGAATCTTGACTACGGAACCTGCCAGTAAACGTTAGATTAATAGAAGTTGACATGGTTGTTGGAATGCATAGACTTTGGCGTAGGCAGATGCAATTCACAAGGTCTACATCATACCATGGCATGGAGGGCTCTCCCATATTTGTTTCTCCTCTTTTCGGAGTGAATCTCAAACAATGCCATCTCTATATAGGTCCTAAGGGCTTTTGCAATCATGTGAATACATATGTTGCCATTATGGGTAATGCATAGTAGCAAAAAGGAGTTTGTAGCGGATTTCGCTTACACCCTGTGCCAGTGAGGTGAACTCGCCCGCCATGACCTAGCCAGTCTCGTCTGATCAGTCATTCTTGTATCTTCTAAATACAACTTACAATTTATACTAAAGACTCCTAAATTGAGTTCCGTATCTTCATATCGAAGAGTTTAAATATATCACTGCATCTTACACAACGCGGGAAGTGCAGCGTAGATACCTTAACGGATGCATTGCGGGCCTTGTATCTGATTATGTTTCACTTGCACTAGTCTAATTGTACATCACGCATCTCCCTGAATCAGACCACATGGGTGGCTGTCAGACTTCTGATGTGCATGTACGCTAGCACGGGGATTCAAAGTTGCGTCTTGACATTGTTGCTTTCCCCACGCATGTGGAGTTGTACACTTGCACTAGGACGGAGTTTCAAGTTTCAACCAATTCCATTTCAGAATTGAAGCAAGCAGATGTAATCGCTTTTATCCCAGTGGGCTGCGGAGTATATACACAGAGGATCTCCAATGCCTGATGTTTTCGTTATGGAGCATTGGTGATCCGCACAGGAGATGTAGAACAAATACAGTATTCTTGGCATTTCCCCCATTGTGATTTCCTTCTGGCAACGTTTGCTATATAAGATCGTCCGCGTAGTTGTTTCTGTGACTTGGGAGGTCGGGTTTCGCAGCACATCACAATCTGCAAGTCTAGCACAACCAAGTTTTCAGGATCCAGTTGCATTATGGCTGTAGCAGCACAGAGAACAGAGCTCAGCTCTGGCTGGTCTTTTAAACAAACCGATACTGGTGACGAATGGCTTCCGGTAACCAAAGTCCCCAGCGTGTGTCATCTAGACTTAATCGCAAACAAAAAGTTAGTTCAACACAAACCTGAATCATCATTCCAACGCTAATGTAGATGGGTAGAATTCCAGACCCGTTTGTTGGCCTGAACGAAATAGATGTCGAGTGGGTGGGCGAGAAGTCATGGACTTATCGAACAACCTTTTCCGCGCCACAACGAGCAGACGGTACTGACGTCTACCTCATTTTTGAGGGACTCGACACTATCGCCACTGTCAAATTAAACGATGCAGTTATTCTTCAGAGCGATAACATGTTTCTCAGCCACCGAGTCAACGTGACTAAACTGATTCAGGAGAAAAACAGTCTGGTTATTGACTTTGGAAGCGCTCTGCTTCGAGGTCGTGCTCTCGAGAAGGAACATTCAGAGTACCGTTTCATTGCGCACAACGGCGAAACTGGTCGTTTGGCAGTCCGCAAGGCTCAATACCACTGGGTGAGTAGTACATGCTTTCTATTATTGTCAACGAATATTAACAGCTATTCAAGGGTTGGGATTGGGGACCTGTGCTCATGACGGCGGGACCTTGGCGACCAGTATATCTCGAAGTGTCATCTGCATATGTTGATGATGTTAGAATTAACTACACTGTTACTGAGGACTTGAGTTCCGCTGCTGGTTCAGTTCAGGTTGACCACCATGGGCAAGTCGATGAAATTCGACTGTCCATTACGCACCAAGGACAGGAGGTGTTCACCACCTCTACGAAAGTGGGAGCCGGGGGAGCCCTCAACTTTGAGCTAGGTTTGTGTATGAATTAGCTTCCGGAGAGACTTTTCTGACGGTGCTTAGATGATCCGAAGTTGTGGTACCCTGTCGGCTACGGCGATGCCGCACTCTACGACTTTAACATTGACCTTATCCGCAACGGAATCGTGCTTGACACCATGATCAAGAAGACTGGTTTGAGAAGGGCAGAACTTATCCAAAAAGAAGATGCCTACGGAGAGTCATTTTACTTCCGAATCAATAACATCGATGTGTTTGCCGGCGGCTCCTGCTGGATTCCCGCGGATAACTTCCTGCCACGACTCACCAAAGACAAGTACCGTGACTGGCTGAATCTCATGATCGAAGGTAATCAAATCATGACTCGGTAAGTTTCCTCCCATCAGGAGCAGGTCTTGCGAACTAATGTTCCTCAAAGCGTATGGGGCGGTGGCATCTACGAGGATAATGCTTTCTACGACATCTGCGATGAGCTAGGTATCCTCGTCTGGCAGGATTTCATGTTCGCTTGCGGCAGTTACCCAACCTGGAAATCACTCCGCGACTCAGTTGAAGAAGAGGCAAGACAGAATGTTCGGCGCCTTCGCCACCACCCGTCAATTGTGATCTACGCTGGCAACAACGAGGACTATCAGATCCAAGAACAGTACAAACTGGAGTATGACTACGAGAATAAAGACGCTGAGTCTTGGTTGAAGACTGGTTTCCCAGCTCGTTACTACTATGAGCACTTATTGGGAACGGTGGTGGCGGATGAGAGTCCAAGTGTCCCATATTGGCCAAGTTCGCCGTTTTCCAAAGGGAAGAATAGCTTTGATCTGACTGTTGGTGATGTACATCAGTGGAATGGTATGTGACTTTGTCCTCCTTGATTTGGTAACAGTGACTCACTTTAGGTGGCAGTTTGGCACGGCACACAGGAAAAGTACCAAACATTCGACCGAATTGGAGGCAGATTCAACAGCGAGTTTGGTCTTGAAGCATTCCCCAACATGCGTACAATTCAGTCGTTTGTAACAAAAGCTTCCGAATTTTATCCACAATCACACGTTATGGACTTCCACAACAAGGCAGACGGTCATGAGCGCCGGATCGCGACCTATGTCGTCGAGAACTTCCGTCCTCCAGCCAATCTCGAGGTGAGTGTACTCCGCGTATCTCAGAACATTGCAATTACATAGTGCTACATATTTGCTAACATTGTCTCATCTTTTTAGGCACACATCTACCTGACGCAACTGATGCAGAGCGAAGCCCTGGCATATGCTTACCGCGGATGGAGACGACAATGGGGAGAAGAACGTCGGTGTGGTGGCGCTCTCGTTTGGCAAATAAACGACTGCTGGCCCTGTACTTCGTGGGCCATCGTGGACTACTACCTTCGAAAGAAGCCAGGATTCTATACGATTGCCCGTGCTTTGCGTCCTGTGAGTGTCGGTGTTCAGCGAGAGCATCACGACTGGAGTGTCTGCCATGCCCGCCCAGCTAAGCAGTCTACCTTCTCTGTTTGGGTATCAAGCAACAAACAGCAATCTATTATGGGCGACGTTGAGATACGATTCGTGTCCATCGCCACGGGTGAGGATATCAAGCCTGCGATTCGGAAGACGGGCTTGACCATCACCCCCAATGGCACCACGTCGGCTTACACTGGCACCATTGATAATCTCAAGGAAGAGCCACATGTACTTTCAGTACGTTTGTTCTCTGGGGATGAAGTAATCGCACGGGACATGGACTGGCCGCAACCCTTCAAATACTTGTCATTTGAGAACAGGGGCGTGGATATAGTGGCTGCGGGCGGTCGGTATACAGTGACTGTGAAGCGCCCAACGAAGGGATTGGTTCTTAATGAGTTTGATAATCAGATTTTGAGCGATAACTGCATTGACTTGGTACCTGGGGATACTCAAGTTATTGAAGCAAAAGGGGGATTTAAGGAGGGCAACGTACCTGTCTTCCGGTATCTGGGAGATCAAGACGTGTGAAAAAACACAATGATCACTCATGTCTAGCAAACTATTCTCAGCTAGTTTTAGTGTTTAAAAAGACGCTTACCCTTCTACCGCGATTTTTGATCTTGAAGGTTGCTGCAGCTTGTGGTTGAACCGTTGCACTCAAGGCGACGGAGATTGTTGAAGACCTCACCAGTCCTTTTAATTGCCATATAAATGGCTATTGCTGCATGCGATTAGTAAAATGTGAAGATAGTTGCCACCCATTTGGACTATCTACCAACCGCTACGTAGTGCCCGAGCCTTGTGTAGGCTACTCATCGTCCATGGGCTCCGTCTTGCAGTGCAGAACTGGTGGTTGTAATACTCCAGTTTGGAGAAGTCTATGGTTCTATACACGACAAAGATCTATTAGACCCAGGTACTACAAACTCGTGGAAGAAACAAACTACTTCAGTTTAATATAACATATATATTCACTTCGCACCTAAAGCCTATCTTCTTTCTACAACTAGACGCATGGCGCGGCAGCTCCTGTAGCCAGGAGCCTGTTGTCGAACGACTAACTGCATGGTCCACATGAAACAAAAAGTCACGTCTTATGTAGAAATCTTGCGAGTGCTAGCCTTGCGTGGGTTAGGAGCCTCAAACACCTGGTCCAACTCCTCCAAAGTACGGCCCTTGGTCTCAACGAAGAAGAAGTAAATGAAGACAAGTTCGAAAACGTCCCAAAACACGAAGAATACATAGCTATCCCATTGTTAGCATGTTTGAACTGCGACCACTCGTCCGGTTTACTTACAACCAATACTTGATGTTTTGCATGGCAATTGGCGCCGCGAATGTGTTCACAAAGCTTGAGCAGCCGGCTGTGATTTGGAAAACCATCATACCATTGGCACGCATATCGTCTAGGCGAGAACGTTAGCTTAAAGAGGCACTTCATGCGAGTGTTATGTGGGATCGACGACGTACTGGACAATACTTCCGCAGGGTAGATAGGCTGCATGGGTGTAAAGGCCACGGCAAAGATGACACCAAAGATATAAATGAATGCAATGCTTGCAGAGCTAGCTTCCTTGTCTCCGGTCTTCTGGTATGTTGCTGTTGTAGCTGCCATAATAGCCAATGCTACGGCCATACCACCACAAGACGACATTAGCATCTTTCGACGACCGAATACGTCATGCAATCGTGCTAGAATAATTCGTCAGCTATAAACAATTTTTTTTCCTTCTGTTGAGATTAACTTACCGCCTAGAGTTGCTGCAATCCAGCCAGTAACAGCGTAAATAGCATTCAGCAGCAGCTGAGTATCGACTGATGTGATCCCTACGCCCTGCACCATAGTCGGAAGATAATAACTGGCAACATTGTTTCCTGAGAACTGGCCAAACCAAGCCATAGCAACCGCCAGCATAAGTCGGTAAAGACGCGCACGACTCTTGAAGAGACTTCGTAGATCAAAGTAAGCTTTGGGCGAGTTGAGTCGAACGCCAGCAAGTGAGTCTTCGATTTCGTGCATTTCGATGGCTACGATGGGGTGATTGGCATCACCATTAGCGTGATGTTTGATGATGAATTCCTTTGCTTCTTCTACTCTGCCTTTTGCGACGAGCCAACGTGGACTCTCTGGAACGAGCCAGCCGAGAATGCAAACGAAGCCAGGGCAGAGCATCTGCAACCAGAGAGGGAGACGCCACTTCAGATTTCCTGAAAGGTGCTTATTGGCTCCGTACATAGCTACCAAGATTATGAGTATCCCGTAGACTTAAGGAGAAGTGGATTTGTGCCACTCACCGAAGGTAGCAATAATAGAACCCATGTAGTACAAAGTGTTGTAAGTGCCAGCCACGGTTCCACGATACAAAGGGGGAGCAATCTCGACGAGCAAGAGAGGTGCAGCGACAGTGGCAATCGTCGAGAAGAAACTGAGGAGAAAACGAGCGCCAATGAAAGCGGACAAAGACGGTGCAAGAGCCGTGAAGATGGCCGACGCACAGATTCCGAAGCACGCGGCAATCATAACTCGTTTTCGACCTTGCCAGTCACAAAGCCAGGTGAACAAGGCACCGACCATCTGGGCGATTTGGAAGATCGAAAAGACAAGCCCGGTAGATGAAGAACCACCTTCCTTGAGGTTATAGTAGCTTTGATATTCGGGCAGAGCATTGATAGATCCCATCAATGAGCCATCGTAGCCTATCAAGTTAGCTAATGTATCCCCAGGATCTTGTAACGAGAAACATACCATTCATCGTAGAGCACAAGTATATGATACCACAAGCAGCATAAAGCTGCACATGTCCACGACCCCAAGGGTTAGGAGCACCACCCGTGACACCCAAAGTCGTCACAAGGGCCTCGGGTGTTCCCTTGGCCGCCTCAATATGGGAGTCATTGTCTCCAGCATTCTCTGTGAACGCGTCCTTGGTCTTCTCAGTGTCCGCCATTGCAACAACAAATACCTACAGAGGTGCGATTACGGAGAAGCTAAGGATTGAAAGATCTGCATTGATGGAAACTGATGAAGAACAAGATCACATCTTTCGTTGGACAACGGCCCCTTGATGTATCACGCGCAACACAGGGACACGGACATGCTTTACCGGCCCCATGGGGAAGCAGAAGCTGGGGCATCCGGAAAGACTAACACGGGGTTTTGGCAAGGCGGTCCTGTTTACTGGTGGCGACCCATGTAAGTAGGTGGTGATGGAGCCGTGGTGCAAAGTGGCTGACGCTAAGACGAGGATATATAGTTGCGCACCCTTTGAGATGCCAATATTGTAATTGTTTCTATCCAGTCGCGATAATTTTGTAACGCCATAGTTGGTGATTCTAAAAGGTCTATTGGCTTATCCTTGTTTTGCAGATTTGGCGAGAACGGGGTCAATTTGCAAAGGGATAAAAAGTCGTCCAGGGAAGACCGTCATCTCCAGGTCATGGCATGGAGTTTTGAGATGCCGTGCTAGTGCCGTTCTGACTGAACGAATTATCCCTCTTTCTTACAACTACGCATGCTGATCGCCGTTGTTTCTCTGCGTGTGAATTGAGCCTATGGACGATCCACCGCATTGAAGAGTAACGCCACGAGTTTAACCGTTGGGAAGAGCGTTAGGCTGAGGATTTGCAGTTGACGGAAATACCTTGAAGTGTGTATTTACGTTGGCGTAGATGAAGTAAAGATTGAATAGGCATTGCCGTGTAGCTCTTAAAGTAAGTCCGCATAATGAGGCGTCTTTTGCTAAGCATAAGTCACAGAGCCTGTCACTTGGAACTAGAACGGCAATAGTATGTTCAAGAATATCATACGACATGATCGCAATGAATAGGCTATTGCTGTTTGCGGCTGTTCATCCTGTTAGTCGCCCAAAGCTTCCCGGCAATACCCCTTGCACCAAATACAATGGCCCTGAAGGCAAATGGATATCCAACAGCAGGAATGACTCAGCTGGAATCCAGCTTGGGTTCCTGGTTCATTCATGCGGAATCTTATGCTCCCGGGATACTTCCAGGCCCATTCTCTGAAACAAATTGTATGTTTGCGACCCGTACTTGGGCACATGAGACAGGGTTAGAGTCGAAATTACTATTTCCGCCTTGTTGGTTCGCATGTTGCGTAACATTTCAGCTGACCAGATGTAATGTTAGTCGGACAACACAATTGGGTTCCGAGCAGGGCTAGACGTTTTCGAATTGCCTTTGCCGCCATCAAACGGAATTAATTGGTCGAACTTTCAAAAAGTATATTCTCGCCTTCGAAACTATTGATACTGCTGCCCTGGTCGAAGTGGATGGTAAAAATGCGGTATTTGCGGATGATCTTTTCAATGTGGATATTCCAGGTGTTTCTTTGACGAAGTGACTGTCAGTAACTGGTTCGAACCTCTCAACGATGCGCACAATCTCAGTTGCAACAGGTGCTTGGAAGGCAGTGAAGTGACAAGCAAACACGTCCTGGATAAGTCGGTCATGAGATATTTTAAAGACATTACGATGTCGCTGCAAAGGGATTGAACAGTCTTAAGGCTCAGTAGCTGCATGACTGGGGCAGGATCCTCCTCCAAACACTGTATATGAGGTTCTGTTGTTTGGCGATTTCTCTTGCGTCGCAAGGGCGGAGTCGCGTTCATACATCGGGAAGTACCTCCAGCCATGTATCTTCATATTGGTGTCCAACATGTGTTGATGAAGCCTGTCTTAGTATCCTCGTACTCCAAAACCCAAAGACAAAACCCAAATACTCGAGATACACGCGACGATTTATCTCTACAACCAAAAAAGGCCTTGTCCAAGGAATAAATCGTAATAAGGTCATTCCAACTGAATCGGAATCGTAACTAATCTGTGCCGAGTCGAGTGCATCCACCTCATCCAGAAAGACCCAATCGATTCTCAAAAGGCAGACCGAATTCGGACGTCCTATCACAACTGTTAGCATTTACCAACAAGTCTTGGGAGTTAAACTTACCGATATCCTACGCTCCACCTCCCGGACAGAACGGTCCAGCTCGTCAGCAATCATCTCCTTCTTCTCGCGAGGTAGAAGCGCAAACCGCTCGCATAAATCGCCGTCTATGACACCTTTAACAGGTGCATAATACCCGCGGTACATAAGATGGTCACGCCCAGCAAGCGGCGGGTCTTCATTGCGCATGTGCATCTCCAACGTCTGGAAGAAGTCCGCAGTTTCCCGTGTGGCCAAGGGAATGAGCACGCCGATAGTTCCGTGCAGACCGGTCCACAACAGAACATCCTGGCCGCCAACAACTAGGCTTGTCTTGCAAATGCTAGTGGGTATATCTTGGACGAAAACGTGCGACATTAGTTGAAGCCGGTGGCTAGCACCATGTAGATAGCTTCGTTCGTTGGTAAGTTGCACATTCGCGGCGGGCTCATCGGCCTGGGTGCTGGCTTTCTCAGGGCATCGGACGATCCAAATATTGCCAAACTTGTCGCCGCCAGCAACAGATTCGTAGTCTATCATGGCTGTGCATGTCGTCCACCGCGCAATTGTATCTTCGGCAAACGGCAGAAGTTGGTTTGAGAGGGGGTGGTACACTGCCATGGTCACACCATGTTGTACGTCCCCGATGACGATTCGAAACCCCTGAGATTGCAAGGAGACAATAAGTTGCGGTGCAATGTCGGCTTGGGCCTTCCGAAGCAGCTGTCTCATACCCAGATCATATATCCTGAGCATTTTTCCGATTCCAGCAAGCAGCCGACCATTGAAAGAGTGGAGTGCCGTCGGTGGCTCTTCAACCTTGGTTTTGTGGATGAATTCTAAATTTTTACCATCGTCGAGAAAACGATAGACATGTATGTATCCCTCCGACGACTGCCTGGGATTGACGGTCATGTCTTTTCCTGTTCCAACAACTAAGAAGCTCTCATCATCTTGACTTGTGAAAGATACTGCCGCTGCACTGACGGCCGCTTCATTCCCTTCAAAGTGAACTGTGTTGAGAACCTCTGCAGTCCCTACAGTTGGGTCAATGACACTAATGCAAGACGCCCATCTGCCCTGGCCCTTTGGGAGGCCAAAATGTTGCAACGAGAGCCGTGCAGCTTCGGCGTCGCCATTTGTGATATTCGCATCGGCCAGCAACTGTTCGCGAAGTGACGGATCAAGTGTATCGTTTTCGGATTCTATGGTGTAAAAGTAAGCCTGACCTGGATGTTGTAGCAGCTGTCTCGGGGTGTATGAAAGAGGAATGGCTTTTTGGATGAACGTATCCCGTAGGTTGTCGAGGGAGAATATGCTGTGAAGTTCACGGTTAGTAACTTAGTAGTCTAGATGCAATGACAGGCCAGCACTCAAGTAGAGCTCGCCTGGTGAGTATAAAAACTGGCAGGGAGGGCTTGAGGTAAGAGGAGACACTTACTAAAGATAATTCATGTGAATCCCAACTATACCCTCCTCACATTGTTTGCTTGTGAAGTTCCACGCCCACTCCAGCTCATGATACGACAGAGGCGTGACTAGAAAGCCACCCATAATTGGATCGACTTGTGCTATCCACGAGGTGGTGCTAAGTGCCAAGACACACTTTTGACCTCGAAGAATGACCGGAGAGAGTTTCACGGGTTTTAGGCCGAGGAATCTGAGCCGTGTATCACTCAAGTCGCCTGTGACTTCATCCAGCACAGTTCTCAAGTACACGCCAGAATTCAGACCAATGTGCAGATATAGCGTAGAGCCTCCCGAAGAAGAGTCCTCCATATATAAAATGCAAAGCGACGATGGTGCTGCAGTTAGAGCCTGTACAGACTTGCTTTCGAGTGTTGAGTCCGGCTCTAAGCTTAGTATTCGAACCGTACAGTCATCACACCCAACAGCAAGAAAGGAGCTTCTAAGGCGACCTTCAGGCACGGGTCCTAAACCGAGAGACGTAACACTGCCTATTTCTTTTCTCTCGTCAAACTCAGCGAGAGAGCCGTCTTCATCGACCTCAAAGTAAACGACTTCACCTGAGCTGAGAGCAACGGCGACTTGCCGTTCATTCGTGGCGGCGGCAACAATGGTACGATGCTGGGGGGCGGGCCACTCGGTAATAAGCCCACCTTGTATATGGCGGATCCCTTTTGCGTAGACTTGGATGAGACTATTGTTGCCGATCTGCTGAACTGCAAGTGTCGCCACGGCTGTAAGAAATCCGGAATCAGTTACTTGAGTCACTGTTTCTCCGACGCTTAAAACCATAGTATCGTGTAAGAAGGTAAGTATGATGTATGCGTCGTAGTCATCAGTGTTAGCAAGCCTAGTGGTCCAGACTGCCGAAGGGGTCCCAGGCAGCTCCGAAGCAACAAGCTCGTTCACTTCCACACCATGCTTCAGCATTCGAAATGTGCTCCTTGCACCATTGCCACAGACCGTGTAAATTTGCGGGTTGGCCTTCCCGGGGGCTGTTGCTACTTTGCAATCCATCAGCGGAGCTAAAGAAGTGACAGTCTCGACCAGAGTCAAATTTTCTAGTGGTCGCGGGGAGAAGTAGACTGGTTGATAGGATGCCTTTGGGTCAGTAGGAAAATCATCACTGATGAATTCTGTCTCTTCGTCGTCGTCGCCAAGATTTTCAAACTGGTAATAGTGGTAGTTACCAAATTCGCTTGCTGCAAAGAGGAAGCCACTTTTTAGTATACAAATACTATTTGAAACGGGAATCGTATCAAAATACTTGATCTTGAGACGGGTGACTTCGCCAGTTAGGTTTCCATCAGTATGCTCCGCCATTTCTAGCGTTACCTTGAATAAATCTCCATCGTCGCTCTGGAGCAAGAAGAAAAATGCAATAGCACTGCCCTTGAGCTTATGCATTACTCCTGATACAATAGTACGCTTTCTTTGTGGATCCTCCATCGGTCCTCTGCGTCTTGGGATCGGAATGCGGAGAGCTTCCTGGTTTGAATGCCTGAATGTGATATTCTCCTCTCCGCAAACTAGTACGCCACTAGGACCGTCGTTTCCGCCAGGAACTTGGAAAAGCAAAGAGGATGTCGAGTCCACTACTCCGGACCACTTGCGGACGACGTGATTCAATCCAAGATCTAATTCGTAATACACGAGTTGGATTTCCACATGTGCTGATTCATCTTGTTCTAGCTCAGCGTAATCCGCCTCTAGTGCCGCAAATACCGGGTTCGCGTAGCCAACATCGAGGGCGATAAGCGAGAAGACAAGAACTCCATGCCTATGTGCCTCAAGTGGTGACGATACAGTTACGTCCGCCTCGGCGTTACGATTGAGGACGTAGACTAGCTTGTTCTTTTCGATAGAAGCAATTAGACACGCCCGTCCTTTTGGATCTGCAGCAAGATATTGACCTGGTATAACGCGGCGAACGCCAGACTTTCCAAAGGTTTCAAGATGGACACGAGAGAAGCAATTGTTCGATGGTGTATACTCAACGATGGCAATCCGGCCAGAATCAGTAGCCAGGATTATATAATCTATTAACAAAATAGAATTAGTACTTGGCAGATGAAACATAAGAGGGTGATTGTGGAAGCTCCAGTATGACTACTGTGAGGACACGACTAACCTTTTGAGCCCCCAGCGAGGCGGAAGGCAGCAATGGATCTAATGATACCAAACACATCTTGCGACAATATCTTTGTGACTGAGCCCGAAATTGCATGTGGACGATAGATGACCAGCCGCGAGCCAGAAGCCACAACGATCTGCTGTTCTTTGGTTCCAGAGAATTGGCCAACTATGGCCAAAGTGACGTTAGTTGGCGGCTGAATAGTGAGCGAGTAAAGGAACATGTTGGAGGTGGTAGCCATGGTGCCTTGCTCCGGCCACCTGTGTGGTGCGTCTTACTCTATGGTCAGATCTATGAGACAGATCGCGCGCGCTCAATAGATTGTAAATAACTCAAAGCCGTTTGGGTTTGCAAATGTCGGATTTGCCAAGGTAAATGTTGGTGCTTGAGGAAACAAAGGACTCGAGACTCGACCTGACGTTGTCTGCCTGAAATGCACGTGATCGACCACAGTCGGGCTGCAGAGGGCGAAAGCTCGTCTACAGCAATTGTTACATGTTGACTGGCGGGGAAAATGACGACTACTTAAGTAGGCTGTCTCTATCATTTTTTTTTTTTTTAATCCTATTTTTTCTGTTTGTTTGTTTAAATCAGCTCGTCGTTGATCCCAAGTGTGGATCATGGTCAAAGAGAGTCGTCAAATTCTATAGCGAAGTAACAGTAGTTCAATTGGTTTACAAGGAATGATTGCAAGGTAGCAACTTGCAATCATTCACCATTTCCTCCGTACCAATTTCGATACATCTTAGGAATGCCTAGAACAAGTTTGTAAAGGGCTGGCACCTCATTCGTAAGAGCTTGCAATAATATACCTCGGTGTGCGATCAAGCATAGGGTATGCGTGTGTAGATGAGCAGCATTAGCCTTTCAAACCGCCAAATGTATTTTGCATTATCGGTCGGGAACTAGGAGCAGCGCTCGTTTTAACCATGTTCCTGCTTCAGACGATACCAATATAGTCAATACAATCTGCCGCAATGGTTACTAGAAACGCGATTATTGGCTAAACCCTTTGGTCCTGTGGTGTAACGGAACGGACGACAGCTCGTAACAATCTTGTGAAACCCATCCAAACACCACACGATGGCACATTGATAATATCTCCGACCCAAAATTTTTTGAGTTAAGCACAATCGACTAGCGATTTCAAATGATGGTGTACTTTTTTGATTAACCGCCGGTGTAATCAATTACCAACCAATCCAATGACTGCGCAGGGTTCTAGATATGCATTGAGCCTACGGTGCCGATTCCAGGTATTGTACGTAATTATGAACAGCAGAGCCACCGCACACAATGCTCGCATAAAATCAAGCTTACCATCCATGCCAGGGTTTGGGCAAGACAGATCACTTAGTCTCGATTATCCCTGCATGAATTTGGATGGGGGTAATAAAGTTTCGGTGTCATGATTGGCCTGATGCGACTATGTCGCATTCTCGCATGAGGATTTTCGTCAGCAATTGAAATGCATGCTCAACTCTGTTTCTTTGTCCTTCGTGTCTCGTTTTGTATTGGAAGGTTCAAAAGTAGTCTTTTTGTCCGTTGACTTGATTGCGAACTTTTGGATATAATGTTGTCGCCAGTCTTCTCGTATGCCATCGCGACATTGGCTTCAGTCGCGGGAGCAACCCTCGTCTCAGACAACCCCGCGCTGGCAGCAGACAAGGCATTCGACTTTGTGATTGTCGGTGCCGGCCTTTCCGGACTGACCGTTGGAAACAAAGTAATGGGCCTTTCGTTTCTGGAATTCGCAATTTGGAACTATCCGCTAACACGAACATGACCAAAGCTTAGTGGGCAAGGCCATTCAGTCCTCATAGTAGAGGCTGGGCCAGACGGCTCATGGAATCCTGCGGTTTGGGACGCCGGTGGCCGACCGTATCCTGCTGTTTACTGTAATTGGAACTACCCCAGGTATGACGATGCTGGTAAAAAGCTGAACTCTACCATTGACGCTGGGGCTTGTATCGGCGGGTCAACTTCGAGTGAGTCTCTCAGAAAATAACAGCTAGTGCTATGCTGATATTCGTAGTAAACGGGATGGTCTGGTATAGGCCGACCAAAGCTGAAATTGATAAATTGGAGACCCTTGGCAACCCTGGTTGGAATTGGGATAGTCTCGAGCCAGTACGAGCCGTCGATCCGACTTCAGAACAAACTGATTGCTGACGGATTCAAAGTATATGACAGCAATTGAACGAAACATTCCGCCAACAGACGCTCAAATTGCACAAGGCGCAGGCTACGACCCGGATGTACATGGCTACCACGGTCAAGTCAATACATCCTTCTCCGTAAGCGTCCACATCGGCACCGCCAATACTCAGATCAGATCAATTGACCCATTTAGACACCTATGCGTATCCCCAAAGCCGTACAAATATACAAGGAGGGCCTACCGCTCGCATTCTCAGGCCTCAAGATTGGAAATGACTTGTCTAATCGCACTTCAGTTGTCTCTGCATCCACCTCCTGGACACTCTGGTACGATCTGGTGAGAGGCAAAAACATACGATCATCAGCAGCGGACGCTCTGCTTTGGGCACCAAGTCAACAGAGACAAAGCTTGACTGTACTTGCTAACCATACAGTGACAAAAGTGACATTCGATAAGCACCTCAAAGCAACAGGGGTCACCTTCGCCTCCAGTCACACCAAAGGCAAGGGAGTGATTTATAGTGTCAGAGCACGCAAATCCGTGATCCTTGCGGCTGGTACACTGGCATCGGCACCAATCTTGGAACGATCTGGAGTTGGTAAACACAGCGTCTTGTCCGCAGCAAAAGTCAAGCAACTTGTGGATCTGCCCGGAGTTGGTGCAAACCTCAACGTACGTGTGTGTCCTTGTTTACGAAACGATAGAACTGATGACTGTGTTAGGATCAACCTGGATCTGGGACGTCAGCGCTCATGTCAAAAAAGTACCACAATGACACCTCCATGGTTGATGGGCTAAATATATTCGGCCCTGAAATCTCCCTAGTCAATATTGACCAGATTTGGACAACAAGTTAAGTAGTTCGGAACCGACGGCGCCGCATATACTGACCTTTTCATCCCCAGCTGCATCCTCCATTGCTGACTCTCTGGTCTCCACGGCAAGTCTGGCTTCTCGCGCCAAATCTCTTGTCGATGCTGGAGCGGCAGTCAACATTGAAGGGGCAGAGCAAATTCTGAATGTTACAATACAACTAATCGTCAAATCACGATGTAAGTCATTCAGCCCATCTCCATGAGATAATTGCACTTACACGCCGAAGTGCCCGTCGCAGAATTCATCGCCGAGACATATCCGACCGTCTTCAATGGCATCTTCTGGCCAGTAATGCCACTATCAAGAGGCCATGTGCACATACATTCCACTGACCCCTTCGAATTTCCCGTCATCATGCCTCGCCTTCTCACAGATCCTTTTGATCAACAAGTAGCCCTTGCTATCGCACGGGCTTCCCGAGAACTCTGGACAAGTAAACCCTTTGCTGGTTACGTTGAAGACGCGTACTACGACCCCAAAATCGGACCTAATGGCACAGATGCAGAGTATCTTGCATGGCTCAAACGGTCAAGCGGTGGAGCGAGTCACTGGATAGGAACTACGGCCATGATGCCGAGACAGCTGGGAGGAGTGGTGGATTCTCGACTGCGGTAAGTGGTGACTGACCACGGTAAGAATGACATACTGATTGCTTATAGTGTCTATGGAACTAAGAACCTACGGGTTGTGGATGCTGGGATCCTGCCTTTCCAGATCACGTCTCATACTATGTCGGCACTTTATGCTGTGGCACTGAAAGCTGCACAGCTCATTCTGGAAGATTGCAAGTGATGACAGTCATATCCAATCAACATGCATAATTGACCCAATTACTCTTCTTCTACATCACTAAAATGTGTCCATGTTACGTTGTGACTTGGAATTGATTCCCCAGACTCATAGTAGCCATTATCTACGATACCACAATACACCGCCAACAGTAGCCTTCGTTGATAAACTTGGTTGTACAGCCCGTAGCACATCCATTACCCGACCAGAAACGCAGCCATTCCCAGCGCAAAAGCCGCAACCACACCGGCCGGAGCTCTCACATCCGCAGCAGCACCACCACTTCCACCACCTCCTCCATAAGCACCGCCGCCGCCGCCTCCTCCTCCTCCGCTGTTAGTTGGGCTAGGGCTAGCTGAAGCAGACGAAGATCCGGATGAAACTAGATCTCCTCCAAACACATTGGCGGGGTGGCTTGCTGTGCTGACAGATTTTGCTGCGCTCTTGTAGGCGCTGAGTGTCTGCGAGGACGACGGATTGACTACACCAGACATGCCGTTCTTGCAGTGCTCGAGAACAGTCTGCGCACAGTAGAAGAAGATTGGGTCTGTCGAATTGACTTTAACTTGGAAAGAGTCGGTCTATGAGTTGGTTAGTGTGATTGACCTCGGTATGTATTATCCCTCTGACGTACAGCTTCTCCAGATGAAACTGGCATGAACCCAGAGAAGAAGCCACCCGTCTTGGCAGGGGCACATGGATTGCTAAAGTCACCCATCACAACACTGTGGTTGATTGGGTGGAAATGAAAGTCCAGTGTATCCCCGACGCTCGCCTTGATAGTATCGGGAGAGAAGGCAAATGCACCATTGTTACCGACGTCGACTCGAATGGTTGCTGCGTTCGTACTCGCTGCGAGTGCCAGTAAGGCAGCCCCCAGGTGTGTAGTATACATGGTAATGATTCAATAGAGTAAAGACAGATTGGTACGTATCAATATTACTTGGCCGCTGACCCCAAATGCCAGTGACTATTATCCAAAACTTCCAAATTAGAACCTCGACATCTCACAGATCTTTATACACCCTGAACTCGCATAGCTGACGCAAGCCGGAGGCCGTCGTTAGTTGGATTTATCAGCCACTGACTACCAGGCGCTCTGAAACCATGAAGCCATCACCGCCGTCGGACAACACCAGCCAAAATTGAACAAATTCCAAATACCTCTCCCCATATGCATGCGAGGTGCCCACAAGCCATAGGGCTAAAGGGGTCAAAAGCATCAATTAAGGCTGAACACGATGCAGTCGGACAGTTGATGCGCCGCCCAACCCCAACCCATGTCGTGGTTGAAAACATGGCTTTTATTGCCCAGTGGCACGAAGATATGCCGAGCGGTGTATTTCATGCTGCCGACCGACACATTTACAACGGCTTCAGACGGGGAGCTAACTCTAACTGGGAACCGTAACCTTGCGGCGTGGTGGCTGAGCCGCCACGCTGGGCTAAGATCTCACCCAGTTTTGTTTCTCGATTATCAGAAATCGTGTGCCGAACTGCCGACATTGCTTGGCGAACGAATTATGGGACTTCGGAAATAAGGCTGGGGCGAGGTACAGTTGAGTCTGTTATAAGCACATAGGTTTGCTGCGGGTTTGGTTGCTCTGGGAGTACTCTCCCTCCATGGTCAATGACTGCATCCTAGGCAGGAGCATCCTCGGCCAAGGCAACTTGGCTGATTAGTATGAAATGTCTCATGTCAATGAATGATACTGGTCAGAATTTTCTACGTCTTGGCACATCGTTCTGTTGATGGTTCCCTTTTCGGACAAAGGAAAGCGAAGGCTTGAGGCATGGCTTACAGCAAGGAAAGTGTCTGGTGAGAACAAACATCTTTTTGTCTACAAGGTTATCAAAGGATTCCTCCCTCTAGTCTTTGCAGCCAACTGTGGCCACTGGGTATCAATATCGTGCAACCTGTCCGAGAGCTACACATATTGCTGGCGAACACCCTTGCGGGTGCAAATGTTGTCGAGCGAAACAGTGGTTGAGAGGGTTGTGACACACTTCGGTGCTTGTACTGAGCACCTGAGCACATCTTCTCGAATCGAATCCTCGATACGATGCCTGTTTCAGACGTTGGCTCAACGAAGCCTACGGAACCTGCATCGACATACCTCGGTTGAGATGGTATTAAAGTCCAGCTTGGATTGGGATGCCGTTGATTCGGCTATATCACTCGGCCGCCACTTCCGAGTTTCTATCACGGCGTTCGAGTTTATCGTTCATTCCAGCCAACACAACCAAAAGATGGAAAAATTGCACAGAGGTTGCCAATTCAGCGAGACCCAGTCCCTTATAGGTTATGCAGTGGATCTTTTCCATTTTCACGCACAGTTCATAGCGAATTGTTTGGGAGGACCTTCCATCGTTGAGTTCTTTACACTATCTCGCAGCCGGAAAATTCCTGGACCAGCTAACGTCTACTAGGGGTGGTCAAAGACAAAGTGGCATGTTGACTTTGCTCGCCGCCAAGTCACCCTTTGTGCGAGATCACGCGATTGAAAATGCCCCATTTCCGTCTGGTTTCCGCAGAACGATGTGACGGCTATCTGTGGAAACAGAGGCCCGGTAAAACAGACGCGGTCTCTTGTACGAATGTAACGAAGGGAAAACTGAGTTTATTTCCAGTATCAACCTGTCCCCGTCTCAGCATTATGACGTTTCAGCGGGAAGTTATCAATTTGAGACAACTTTTTAGTCCAGGATCAAGCCTCGTCACTTCATTGAACCTTTCGCCAGTGCTCCACGACAAGGCCAACTACAATGAACAGGCGGACTTCGAAATATCCCTTTTGCCACCCGACAGTAATCGTGGGTAACACTGTCAACGGATATAATGAAGCATCAATGTTCGACTTTGATTCACCGTAAAATAGACTGCGATTTGATATGTAGCAAGCCCATTAGTCTTCCCCAGAGCGAGCCTCCACAACGGAAACTCCTACCTCAGACGGTCATACCCAGACGACCCAATTTAGTGTCTAACTTAGTTGTCGATCAGTCTCAGCTTTCGAGTAGGCTGGCAACTTGACCCACGATAAGCTAGTCAGTTAAGCTTAAGCTAGCCGAATTGGCAATGGTTGATTCAGCTGAGCACAGACAGCCTTTGCTGCTAAATTATAAAACAATTTAATCCCCCTTCTCCTGTTAAACTAGGCCTAAACAGCAATCTACCGCAAATGCCTTGTCAGAAATGAAGTCTGTACTGTCTGTGGCGGTTGCTCTCGCTCTCGCGGGTGCGCAACTCGCGCTGGCGGCAGCCAAATACCCCGTCAACGTCGAAATCGACCTCGTCTTCCCCCAAAACGGGACCTACAACATCGCTAAAGACTTCCCTGTCGTCTTTGCGATACAAAATGCCGACCCATTTCTCACATGGAGGCCGTACTTTTCATGGGAGATAAGATCCCCCAACAACACCAACGGGAGACCGGACGCGCAAAGCAGCGTTTCAATTCGTGGTGATGTGCCCTCTGATGTTGTCCACAACATGTGGTGGTCATCGTCATCGGCTGGCGCGTCGAATACACTCGCACCGGGTCACTACACCATGAACTGGACCTTGAGTATCATCACATGCACACGGAACGGACGCCTTAGGTCCTCAGAGAGTAGGACGTTCCTCAACGGGACCATGGGCTTCACCACGGTTAGCGATGGCTCCGGCAAGGATGTCGACTTTACGGCCGCGTGTCCACTGTACCAGGGAACGGTGAGGGGGTCGGCACCGGAGATGGACGGCGAGAGGTTGCTTTGTCCGTACATCGATGTTAATAGGGACGCAAAGACGAATGCGTGTCGGGCAAAGGTGTGGGAGAGTATGGCGGCATGCATCACGCATAACCTGACGCATTATAATACGAAAGACTTTGCGCCATGTCAGAAAGCGATTGATGAAGCCCCCAAGGATATTGGAGGGGGCGTGAGTGATGATGGAGGTAGCGCTGGGGGAAGCGAGGGAGGTAAAAACGGCACGGATGATGGTAATGCGAAGGACAAGGAGGGTGGAGCGGGAGTATATGTGGTTTCGACGTTGCTTCTATGTCTATCTGTTCTGTTGAGCTTGGGCCTATAATTAAGTATGATTCCCATGCTTGACAAACTTCTGGTCTAATAATCTAATATGGCTTCATGTCGTTTCCCATGTCTTGGAGTTCTGTTCTTGAATGTAAGGTGCTAAGAATGGGATACATAAGTGTCTACGAATTTGGTCACCGAATAGTACGAGTTACAATAATACAAATAAGCACCTAGCCTCGACCTTATACCAGGAACTCATTTATTAGACCTAGGTTGGTTTAATTCGATTGTAAGTTCACCATTTACCCCATCTGTAGCTAGAAACATCTTTTAACATGCCCCCAATTTCCACACGTAATCTTCCTTCCCAACTCTCCTTAGCAGAACCCGTCTCGTAGCCTACCGTTAGAGGGAAGAGTGCGAGCCCATCTCTCGTGCTTCTTAACTAGTTAGTCCCGGTGACCGTAACTAGTTATATTCGAGGGTCCAAGCCTATCGAAGGTATTGCTCAAGATATATACATCCTCAGCTCAATATCATCGGGATTTAATCCACCGAATAAAAGCTCCTCCTCTTGACGGGCTTTGATATCTCCTTTCTCAGACTCATCCCTCTTTTGCCGGCTCTTGGATCTCCATTCCAGTGTAACCAGCGCAGTGTGCACGGTATTTCCGTCGTAAATCGGGAATGTAGCGTCACTATCCTTTACTGAAGCCTTGACGTTGGGGATGACATTGATTGAATCCGGGGGGAACTGGATGCCAACGCCGCGGGCACCTCCAGGGGGAGTCTCGGTGATAGCCTTTCCATTTTCATCCTGTACCGAGTAATACTTTGCGGCCAAGGCATCCCACTTCCTTGACTTTCCAATCAGACTGGCAAGGGCAAACTTCGACTTATGCGTAATCTCGTGATGGCCCTCCCCACCAGTGTAATTCCAATTGACAGCTGGTACGCCTTCCCCAAGGCATTTACCAAAGTCAATAATCGGCGTGTCGAGATACTCCCCAGAGTACTTGGCTGTAAAGGTGAAAGTCCAAAATTGGCATTGAAAGCCCTTTGCACATTCATGCTCTAACCACCACATTAGACGGCATTGTGGAAAGATTACGAACGATGATCCGCAGCACCCCGCATGAACTCATCTCTATTGATATATTCCCGGCCATATAGTTCCTCAGCAGTCTGATGTATTCATGCAAGTTACCAGATTCTCCTCTCACGCCGCGTGGCCGCTCCATCTTCTCGCCCCCTCATTTCCGATCTCTCATCTGCCTGGTTTACTTACTACTAGATACGCTCTTAAGTTTAGGAGGCTGGCCATTCGTTGTTATTTGTTATGCTAATAGATCAAATTAAAGGTGACTAACCCGCCATTCCGCTTGCTTGGAATTATATTCGGTTTTGTAGAGCCAGGAAGCCTTTGCCCTTGGGCGAGTTGTGCAATGTGTGATGACACTCGTATTGACATCAACGCGGCTCCATTCGCTGTTGATGAACTTATCTGGCGGCTGCTCGTTCTCTGGCGCAGGCGCTGGCGCAACGTAGCGGCCGATTCGTGAACTGGATGTATTCGTCACTGCCCATATCACATACTATTTCTGTCAATGTAACTTCAGGTTCGTATATGAGCCATGTTGGCGCAAATACAGGTAGGATTTTGGTCCACCTTTACACTGGTTAGTTTTGTATCCGTTGAATCATACGATTTAGAATTGCAATAATTTCGCATAGGCTGGCTTATCATGCCTAGTAGTGCCATTTTCGTTCACTTCTACAGCCAGATGACAATGATCTGTATGCAATTGACCTGATTTGGTGGTGCCATTGGTGTAGTCGTCAGCAATACTCTCACCGACTTGGCCTTCATGCATTCCCAAATGCGGCGCATGAAGACCCTCCTCATCTCCATAGTCTCCGCCCCCAAGCTCTGGAGCCGTATTGCAACGTAGCCTCTCCTTTGTAATTTGATGAGGTTATGTAATGCCTAATGTTAGTAAGATAAAACTGGTAAGGGAAGTGTAGAGTATTTAACTGAAGTCATAAGTACGCCTTTGTAATACTATTCTACTGTCGACTTCTATTAACATCTTGAAGGATCAAATTCTTTACTAGCTGCCTATTCTGCTTATATCAAATATGAAGCTCTCTACGGTTATGTTTGCAACCCTTCTAGGGCTTGTTACGGCTCACCCATCAGAAATGGTGCCAAGGGACGTAAGGCTCTGGTCTGGTGTCCACGCTGGAGGTGACAAAATGCCTTGCACAATTGCCGACAGAGCAATTCAGGGGGAATATGCGTCTTTCGTATGCTGGCCTAACGTGAAGAAAGCCAATCAATGTAAGGAGGGCCGTATGCTCCAACCTTTCGAATTCGACGTCGAATGCCCTGTAAGTATACTTGATAGCCAAACGATGGTTTCTTCGTTACTAAACGCAATTTGACTCGATTTTAGCCTGATTGGAAACCAATCCCTGATTTCTTTGAGGCTAATAGCCGCACGTATTTGAACGCTTTCGTGGGCGTAAGTACCAAACCTTACTATATGTCTTTGCCCAACTAGTCTAATGAGACCATTTCCTGAAATTAGAAGACCGGATGCTATGGGCGTTTTAAGAAAGCTACCTGATGGTGGGGAGGGTAGATAGTGGTGCTTGGATTAAGGAGACTATTTTATACATAAACAACTGAGAAAAGCTTATATTCTCTTGAATCAACTTCTTGCGTTCACGAACCAGTAACGATTCTGCAAGAAAGACTTTCCATCTGTAGACTGAAATGCGATATATAGGAGATAAATAAAGACTATACATAGACTTCTATTTTAGGCGCCCCAATTTAATTTAAGCCTCGTGCCATTAGGCTGCCATTGCATGGGATCACAACATCACATCACCTTGTCACCCATGGGTATGTGGACATCAACTTGACAATATCAGCTTGCATGTTGCGCCATTGACAGCCTGTAGTTTGCCCTTCGCGTCGACTTCGCAGGGGAACCTCGACTCGGGGCTTGTGTCCGAGCTTTTGCAATAGACAACACCGACATGCAAGAGCAGTATCTGGCACAACAATATCATGGCAGGAGGTTTTGTCAAACGGGGGAATATAAAGCATTCATATGACGTGAAAGATCCAAACATGCCAAAACCCACCCGGCAACTCTCTCCATCGGCCCTCTCCCCAACATGGTCATCCTCAGCCTTCACATGTTCAGAGCAACAGAATACAATAACCTTCGGTCGTGCTTGCCGATCATTATTGCCTGTTCGTGTTGTTGCTCATGTTCGCTGATTCTTTGGCGAGAATAGGAGCTTTTAGTTCCCGAGTACGTAAAAACTCAAGCATACGCGAGACCAACCCGTCATCATTGGTAACTTGAGCGTTCGGCCCATGTCGCGTATAAATCGGGGCTTCAAAGAACTCTGGATAGTAACCTGCGTATTCCCAGTCTATAATGGCGCGGATTGTGAGTTCTTTCGGATCCACAATGATATTGTACTCAGAGAGGTCATTGTGGCAGAATACAAACTCGTCTGTCTCGGATGGTTGCAATACCCAAAGATCCTGGTCGGTATTTTCCATCACTGGACGAGGAGCGACGACGAGGCCGGATGGTCCCCCGACGACGTTGGATTTGAGATTGTGGAGGATATGCAGGTACTTTTCGAGCTCTTTGCGTACGGGGACCTTATCTTCCTCTGACAGCTCGCTCATTGAAACACCATCGATGAATTCGGTGATAAGATAGTATGCCCCGGCGTCCTCGAAATCAGCGAAAACCCTTGGCACCGGTATGCTGGTCGCGCGGCTAATGAAGCGCAAGCACGCGGCCTCATTCTGGAGCCTTTCTTTACTGAGCCGAGGGACATATATGCCGTAGTAACCTTCTTTGAACTCCTCCCTCCGAAGACTTCTTTTGATGTAGGACATGCCGGAATGGTAGTACTTCCTCTCAAAGGTAGTACCTTCGCAGCCGTCCTCCAGGATCGAACTTTTTGTCACGGGCTTATTCATAGCCAGTCTGGGGGTGTTGAGATTTGCGTGCTCGGATTCTTGCATTAAATTCGGTGTGCGGTTGGTTTGTCTGTTGTCTCATGATCGATGTCTTTTTGTGGGAGAGTCGTACTGAGACCACGTGGAACATCTCTGTCAGCCTCAGCATTGGTCATCTAGCCTCGCTGCTATATTTTGCATGTTCCAGTTGAGGCATCAACCATGTCGTACCTGTTTGTCGATCCATCAACTTTAACATTTGTAAAAGGCATATATAGCCACGCAGTCCACAATTTGGGTGGAATCTGGTTTAAACCTGTAGACAACCATAAGGACGTAAGCATTTTAATATTGCCGAATTGCTGTAGTTGTCCCAATTGCGTGGCGTAGGGGTATAGCTTGACTCCAAGACAGTACAAGAAAGTACCTAAACTGCCCAGCCATCCCTGACTTCATAGACGAGTTCCTCTTCCCCTTGAGCCAACTCTCCAAAGTGAGACAAAAGCCGTGCTACCCTGGTGTTCATGTCATCTACTCTTGGCACTGCGCCAGGTCTTTGTAAACTTGGTCCCTGGCTGCTCGTAATTCGTGTCGCACTGCTGAGTGCCTACGGAAAAAGGAAAGCCAACAGCTAGGTACTTACAACGCCTCAATGCTAGCTAACTTCGGATGGCGGAACGATGAATAGACAATTTTAAGCCTTGACGGAAGTGGCAGACGCTAAGATGTTTTGGGCTGCATTTGGCGCGCTCATATGCGCGAAACGTTAAGCTGATCATCAGTCCCAGTTTCATTACGTTGCCACCCACGCGGCCCATCAACTATCCTGGCTGTAGATGCGACTGCACGTCCAGATAAACTAACATGCAACCGTAATTGATGATGGAGTGCAGGGCAGGGTTGACGAAACAAAGAGCGGCATTGGAAGTGCATCTTGCTTGGCGTTTTGAAGTACATGCAGCCACACTTGCCATCGCAGAATGCAGCTCAACTCGCACTCGCATTCACAGCCCGGTGATTAAAGAGCGTGACAAGTATGGTATTTCATTGGGACAACTGCGTACGTCGTAGACGTGAGTGATTGGTGCAATACGACACAGATACGTGATCAAAAGACTTTGGGTAGAGACAGAGTATAAATAAGGAATGATGCCGTAGCACAAAGTAATAGCCGTATCCCATGTCTTCACCCAATTCCCTCTTCGACAGGTATAATAACATTCCTTCTAGAATCTCACTCCTCCATTGCTCAGAATGCGGATGCCTTCAAAGCCTCCACGAAATGGTTTCGTTGCCACAATGCGCAAATTATACAACCCCATCGGGTTTAAAAAAGGCTACAACTTTGTGCTATGGCTCATATTTGCCGGCGCTATGATGGGCTTCTCCCTGGCCAGGATCATGTTCCTCAACTATGATGGAGTATTCTGTGGTCCATCCGGAAACGGAGCGACTCGTGCTGGCCCAGGTGAATGCTGGCGCTACAACACTAAAGATGTGTACAGGATCGGCATTCGATTGCATCTATACACCATCATCCCGGCTGCAGTCTTGGTTTGCTTCCAATTTACCCCAATAATCAGATACAAAGCTATTTTATTCCACCGTGTCAATGGATACATCATCTTACTACTCAGCTTACTCGGCACGATAGGCGTTTTCATGATTGCTCGAGTCGCTTTTGGGGGTGGCATTGACATACAAGTGGCCGTTGGTGTTATCAGCATCATGTTTCTTGTTTCGCTGGCCATTGCTTACTACAACATCAAGAAGTTGCAGCTCGAGCAGCATCGTGCCTGGATGCTGCGCGCATGGTTTTACGTAAGTTTGCCTGCTCTTCACTTTTGTCATCTCGGGGCTAACAGCAGTCAGAGTGCTTGTATCATTACGTGCAGAATCATCATGGGCCTTTCAGCCAGTGTTATTTCCACTTCAAGAAGTCCATACTACAAGGCGCTGCCGTGTGACGAACTAGCGACCTTTTATAATACAACCGAGGCACTCGTTAGCACGTATCCTGAGTGTCATTTACTGAACAATACGGCACCCGTGAGGGCAGATTTGGTTGAAGGATCAGAAGAGAATATCGCCGCGGCGTTGAATTTGACCTTTGGCATGGGTCTATGGCTTGCACTTGTTCTGCATGCCATTGGCATTGAAGTATACGTGAGTGCGCTCTGGATCATCTTTGACTCATGTGATTAATGTCTCCCTAGCTTCACCTTACACCCGCAGAAGCAGAGAGACTTCGAAATGTATCGTACCAGCGCCAGCTTGAAGCAGGGTTCAAGAGTCCGGGTCGGGCTGGTCTTACTGCCGATCGGCTAGGGGACTGTGCTCGTTGGAATCCCACGAGCGATAGAGATAGATTTGTTCATGATGAGGCTCAGTCTGTATTGAGCGATCTCTAATCGGTACATCGACCAGGGTTGATAAGAAGCGGGCGATTGAGGATGGAGGTTACGAAACTCACTAGAGCTGCTGTAATGCCACGCAACAAGTGATGCAGCCAGAGCGTAGAAACCCGGTAGGAAAGCATTGCATTCTAGAATTTAATATCAGTTTTCGAATAGTCAGCAATTGAGAAGCCGCGCCCATCACTTCATTCTGATTGAATAGTCGACACGAAGGCAACCCACCCACAGAGGCCTGGGTGATTTGCTCGGCATTTTATTTATCGAGATCATGTAATAGAACTTCTGTCACATGTTGCAGATAATATTACATGAGTCGAAATGAGTCTCCCAATTGAGGTCGCTTATTTACGGCTTTGGTGCGCGGAGAACAAACTCACCAACTTCAAAAGCATTTGCCTGCATGAGGGCAAAAACAATGCTTGTCCAACCAACCTTCGCTTGATGCATACACTAACCCCAGAAAGGCCAGGATGGTATCACCGACGCTGTCAGCATATGAATCGGTGAGCTAAGACAGTCCGTCTTCTCCGCCCGCAGGTCCAGTTGGGGTTAATTCCAGAGCCAAACACGCTCACCCTCAACTCCGTCTTTTGTTCCCAAGAAGCTTATGCACTAACTAGCTGACGGACCAAGCTATTCCCTTTCCTCGGTTTATTGTCTACCTTCTCTGCTAGTATAGACAATGAACACGGTGCCGTAGCCCGTCGTCAGTCACCAAGCCGCGCCCGATGTAACAAATTTTCGCAAATGCCTCCGCCGCAGAACAACCAAACCGCACAAATAACGTCTCATGTCTTGACACGGAAGTTCCCACGGAAGAAGTGGGCTCACAAAGTTAGGACGGGATGTTCCACTTGCCGGTATGTAAATGTCAACCAACGCTGTCTCTACTTCCAGATTGTCGCGGTGCGTCGTCTAAACTTCTCTCGTCCGGGAACATAGAGCACGGCATCTAAAATGTGACGAATCTAAACCGATCTGTCGGAATTGTGCGCTAGGTAAACGCACTTGCAGAGGCTATGCCTACCAGCCAAGCCACCAGTCGACAACTCAGTCCACATCTGGTGTTTGCCGGCTTCAGTTTCCGCCCACGCTGCAAGATACTGGGTCTTCACCGAGAGAAAGGGAAATGTTTCATGTATTTTGTCATTCCACCATTCCGCAAGTGGCCAGCACGTTGGACCAAGAATTCTGGTCTGAAGATGTACCCCGTGCAAGTCTTGCATACCCAGCCATTCGACATGCAAGCCTTGCAATGGCATCAATGCATCTTATATCACGTATTCCAGAACACGCGGCATCATACAAAAAGACAAGATATGACCACTATACCTTTGCGCTGACGCACTACAATGCCGCACTCAGAGACATTGCCTCCATCCTGAGTCACGGAGTTCCTCACCATACATATCGAGACGTCTTTCTAATTTGTAGCATTCTCTTCACCAGTATTGCTGTATTGTCTGGTGCTACCGACGAGATCATGCTTCATGCGCGCTCCGCTCTGCATCTGTTTTACCAGTGGAAGTTCTGGGAAGATGGCGGCACAAGACGAGACACTCAACCAGGGCCTTTGTTAACGAACAAGAGCGCCTTCGTAAGACTCATGAGTCGGCTGGAGGCCCAAATAATGTGGCGAGGTTGCATTAGAGACTGGAATGACCCGGCGCAAGTCCGTTTGCCATCCAGTAGACCCTTCCAGTCCACGATGGATGCCTACGTGGAGATGCAGACCTTGATAAGCGCCATGACAGAGTTCCATAGGCTAGCGCTACAAAATAGCGACGCAAAGCATGAGATTCGCCCCATTCAAGATTCGTATGGTCTACATGCCCAAGCAGTAACCATGTGGAGGGCCAAGTACAGAGAGCTGAGACGATCTCAGCAGCCCAACGAGCATGAACTAATACCAGACTTTGTAGTCAGAATTTGGCTAACCTGGTTCGAAAAAGCGCTTGGTCTGTGTGCGGAAAAGGATTGGTGTTGCCAGATTGCGCTCAATCCAATCTATGAAGAAGTTCTGAAGCTTGCAGAGAAGACGGCAGACTCAACTACAGACGGCATGTCTTTGCAGAATCCTATTTTGGGCGGATTCTCGTACGGTCCGTCAGTATGTGAGCCACTGCAAATGGTTGCAATTCACCGGGAATCAGCCCAGAGTCACAGAGCAATAGCTTTGCTGCGACGGTTAGGCAGAAACGAGGGTCTATGGGACACAGGGTTCATGGCATCCTTCGCAGAGGCGCGGACCATGGTGGAGGAAAGCCTTGATGAGAGCCTCGCGACGTCGAAGAAACGCCCGTGTGGGTTTGGTCAACTTGGATGTACGTGCGGAAGAGTGGTGGATCTCTCTATCGAGTTTCTGGAAACCAAGGCTGCTAGGGTCAGGCTACGGGCGTTGGATGAGGCTCTCGGTCACTCGTCGGAGCATATAAGGGACATATCATGGTGAGAGTTGCCGATGTTGATTGGGTCGATGGCAGTGCCTTGAATGAGACGGTCGATGGTGTATGGCGTAGTCATTCCAGCGTGGTTTCTCGAACCATCAGGTTATGTTAGTTGAGACTCTGCCACACCGTGGCGAAGGCCATCGCAAGGCGGAAGAACGTGTTTCCTTAAAACAAGGAATGAATAACAATGAGTTACACTCTTCAAAAGTGCTCAACCGGTCTAATCCGCTCATGGGGACAATCACGGCTATGGTGTTGTTGAGTTGACACAACTTGAATCGGCAATCTCGAGGATTCCACCAAGTACATTCTGCTGGTAATGCCAACTTCGACAACAAACCACGAACCCAAGCCACCCTGGTGGCAAAGACCCTGCTTGCACAATGTCATGCTGAAGGAATCAACGGAAATTAGCCCCTCTCCCAATGCGCGTACAACTTCAGCTCAAGCAAGGCCATTGACAAATATGGAAGCGACCGAGGTTAAATTGCTTCCTAGCGCCATGCCAAGCAGCAAAACCTTCGTTGGTTGTGGTTCGGGGACTTCCCTTTTAGTCCTAAACAAAAAAGTTGAGCCTCATCTTCTTGCTATGCTCTCTTTGAGAATCTCGTCATGTCCCCAGTATCTTTACCAGCTAGTTAGCACAGAGTCATAAGCTTGCTCAGAAACCACGAGCTGTAACTACTTACCACTTCTGGCAATACCCGTAATGAACGGCTATATTTAAATTGAACTAAACATCGTTAACGAGACTTTTAGCGACTATAATTGTTTATTTCTTCACCTCAGTTCCCGCAGTGTTGTATTTGCTCTCTGCTACAGGATACACAACAAAATGAAATACTCATTCGCATCCATCTCGGCACTGGTAGCCCTTGCCGTGGCAGTGAGGCCCAACTTTTTAAACACCAAATTTGAAGTCGTCGAGAACAAGGAGTTTACTCTCAAATTCGACAACTGCGCCAATGGTTGCACGATAGTCCTCCAGAACGGCCCGAAGGACCAAAAGAAGGATGTCAAGACTTTGACCAGTATGCCCCGACCACAATTGAAGAAGACTCGACTAGTCCAGCAGACGGTGGTTAACAGATTTCGTTGAACAGAGAATGCCAAGGACGGCTCCTTCACATTTACCCCGTCGGATCTGCCCTCCGGGTCTTACAGTTTCAAGATCTCCGATAACAACGGCGACCCCAAGGATGTCAACTACAGCAGTCCCTTCGAATATACGGGCACTGGACCAGGACTGACGACAGATGCTAAGTCCTCTTCTACGGCCAGCGACAAGACTAGCGAGGCATCCAGCTCTGCGAGTACCGCTACGACTACAGTCAGCTCAGCCGTCAGCACTACTGGCAGCTCTACAATCACCAGCGCTGCCTCTGTCACAACCTGTAAGCATTTCATGGAGACTTGGTGGAATTGTCCCGAAACGGCCTGGTATACTAACACAACTTGTAGCCGCGACAAGTGCTGCTAGCTCCTCTGCTCAGTCTTCTACAACTGTCCCCAATGGGGGTGCTCGCCCTACACCATTTGCGATTGTCGCGGGCGCAATCGCCGCTGTCGCGTACCTTGGATGAGATTTTCGATCGTTGCTCTACGAATAGGTTTCGGCATAACTTGTGTTAAAATGCATCAGTACGATGTAGCTGATGAGAAGGTGGTATGGCAAAACTGACTGTATCGGGGGAGTAGAGGCTGGCACTGAGGGAAACTGGGCCAACCACGAGCTAATTGTTAATGGGTAGAACATTGATATCGCATTATAGCAAGCACTTTATACCAAGAGACTAATAACAGTATTGCCTAGTCGAAATTTAGAGAGGCAACCAGGTTGGGATGGCCCAGTTGGTGTTCATTGACAAGGTTGCAACGGCCAGGCCAGCAGCTTCTTATGTACTGATAATAAATCTAATTCCAAGAGTATTCCTACGAATATACACAGCCTACCTACGGCTCTAAGAGTTCCACTCTCCCGTTGGCTCATATTTTTCTCTCTTTATGAGCATAAACGTGCCCAACACCTCATATTTTCACGGCAAGCTTCCCTTTCGCAAGCCACATTCTAAGTACAATAAGCAAGACACCGGAACACATCGCAGTGCATCCTCCATATATCCATACAGAGTCCCAATGCATATCTGACGAGTTGGTTCCCAAGATACTACCACCTCCCGGTCCCCCAGCCAGTACGCCAAACCCAAATGTAGTGAATCCCATGCCAATGCGGGTGCCCAGCTTACTCTTATCTTGGGTCAGTTTGACAAAGCAAACTCCCGGTATGGCGATGAAAACTCCCGAAAAGAATCCATACAAAACGGCGATTACGATGATGCCGGCAAGGCTCTTAACAGCCAGTAGACAAAGGGTGAGGATGCCACAGATGATGGCGGCTGGGCCAAAAACTGCAGTGCATTAGCATGCTTGGAAGAAACAACTGAGAAAAGTACTCACGATTAAAAGGACCAGTTTTGTCGGAGATGGCGTTTGGCAAAGTTCTGCCAAACATGGACGCAGCATTCAAGATGGGAACCAAGTAAAACGACATTTCCGGCGAAGTAATGCCCGTGGCGGCCCCAAAATACGAAATGTAGAACAACATGACGTAGAGGCCAATAAAACCAATCAAGGTGCTCACCACGAAGAAAACATAGGGCCAGTCCGTAAACGCCGACCAGTCCAATATGGCTCTCGCCTTAGCCGGCTTCACTCGCATCTTGGCAAAGACTAGCGGCACCATTTGCGTAGCCAATGCGATGAAGCCAATAGTCCTGACGGTCCAGCCAAAGCCAATCCGGTCGATGAGCTTGTAGAATATAATCGGGTAAATGACACCGCCAAGCGACGACCCAGATGCTGCTATTCCCACGGCGAGTCCAATTCTCGTGTTGAAATACGTCGGAAGGATCGCCAGCGACGGGACAAACAGACAGCCTGCGCCGATGCCCACGCAGAAACCCTGCGCGAGGAGAACTTGCCAAAATGTGTTGCATATGCTTAGCATCATGAAACCGAGGACCAGTAGGATAGTGCCGGTGAAAACCAGAGCACGGAGGTAACCCCGATCGTATATTGGTCCGGAGATGAGGCCCGTCACCAGCACGCAGTAGGCTTGGATAGATCCGATCCATGAGATGTTAGAGGAGGACTCGTGAAACAATGATCCATCCTCATAGTAGGTTTGGAAGATGCCAAACGTGTTTAGAACGCCCCAGGTGTTGAAGAAGATGCAGAAACCAGCAGCAACTTGCATCCAAGCCCAGTATCCTCCATTTGGCGGCGGTGAAACTGTCGGAGGTCCTCCCGCAGATGCATTTGGAGATGCGCCCGAATCGACAGACTTTTCTTCGTCATGAGGCCGTCCAGCGGTGCCATTTGGTACTATTGATGAGAGAGCGCTGTCGGAGCGGTCGGAGTCCATTGGTGAGCCATCAGTCGATGGTTTGTCGACTGTCGCCATCGTGATTTCAGCTCAATAGCGGCGCTGAGATGAATAACCTACAAGAGATACGGGATGCATTGTGCCATGTTTATATTGGACTTGAAGGCATGACAAATTGATGGACATGGGTTTATGACGTTGTGTATAGCGAAGTCGGTGGATCGGATTTAACAAAGACGCGAAAAAGGCCGAGAGTTGAATTGGAGTCGAGGTCAATGTTAATATAGCTTAGCGCCGCGCCCGCACACGACGGCCAGTGCCGATGTGCCGGAGAGAAATCCCGGCAGATATTCGTTGACTCTCGTTGGCCTGAAGATTAATATATTGGGATGGTCTCCAGTTTTATTTTCACGTTGGTGCGTTGTGCGAAACACGCGATGGCTGTTGTGAGGCTTCTGTGCGATGTTGTTGCTTGGGGTTTTCTTGTGCGACATGAACTTGCGGTCGGGAAGTCCCGGGAATTTGTGTGGCTAGATTTTTGGACATTGACCGTAATCATGCAGTTAGCTATCCTTTGCCTCAAGAGCCGGTCAAGTGCGTTTGTCCGAAAGCTGTGGTGTCCGTGATAAGTTGATAACTCGTCCGTAACACAACAGATCACCACCACCAGAACTCATTAGTCTGCCAACTGCGCCGTTCCAACAATCACGATATCGCAGCAGGTTCAAAGAATAAATGCCCAAAAGCACACTCGTCGGCATCGCGTTCAGAAGGCTCCGATGCATTCCTAACGACCTGTAAGCTTAGCCTAGTGACATTCCGTCTTCGAAAGTATTCCAGGTTGATGACTCTGTTTCCATTTCTTAGCAATTGACGACCTTGACAATACTTGAATTGACAGGCGACACGTTATCCCCCTCCGGTTCAACTTGCACATATCGAAGCCCACCGATAACTTCACACATAGTCTCAAAGCCAGAAGACGGTACCCTCTTACGCTTCGCCATCCGCCACGGTTCATCGCCGGCCATCACGCTCCAAGATTTGTGCTCCGTCGACCCATTCCAACTCATAAAAACCTGCGTATTCCTCCCGTCGTAGCACGCATACACCGCCGGCGGAGTCGTAGGCTTGCCAATCCACTTAGTTCTAGAAGCTCGATACGCCGATGCCGCATTGATGTAGCCCCATTGAACTCTCATGACGACATTGCCCGCCGCATCATATTCTTTCAGGTATGGAAGAAATCCGTAACCGACAAGGCTGTTACCGTGTGGCAATGGCTGCACATTGCCCATGGCCGGACTGAAGAGACTCTCCGTAGGGTCTGTCAGCTCCCTCTCCACAACGGCTGTCATCTGAACTGTATCCAGAGTTATGAAGAGCGCTGTGGATACTCGGGGAGGCGTCCCAAAGTCGTTGTCGTTGTTGAACAGTGATATGGTGATGATTGTACCAGAGTCTCTGTAGATGCGTGCGTCGTGCTGGAAACAAAAGGACACGCCGGGCCTGTGAACAAAGCTGCTTTTGCCACCTTGCCCCTACCATTATCATTAGTCAACTCTTAAACGTGGCAATGAATGTATTTCCTCTTCATGAGAGGTAGTCATTTACTTACTTGCAGTACCCAAAGTATCGTGCCATCCGCTGCAACACGATACACAGCACACGTATGCCTCGACGAGATCAAATACGACCCATCGCGAAACTTATCAACAGAGTTGATATGCGTAAAGTCATACGGGTGCGTCCTATTCCTCCCCATATCCCCGAGCGGATACTTCAAATCACCATACGGCACCGCATACGCATCAATATGCTCCAATGCGCTCCACCGATGAAGCACCCTATTCGTCTTGATGTCCAATTCGTACAACACGCAATCGTGCATCCATCCATCTGCCGGCCCGCCAAACGCCGTCAAGTCGTACTCTGTGGTATTATAGGCCGTTACTAGTATAGTGTTCTCAGGAGTGATGGTACCCTCATGTATGTCAATAAACGATGGAAGCTTGCTTGCGTCTAACCCAGCCGCTGGCACAAGATTCTGCTCTTTCCCAGAAATGGAAACCGTGTAAATGTTGTTATATGTGCTGTCCAGTATCTCAATCTGCCCAATGCCCATACCCCAGGGTCGTGGGAGAATAGTGCCAGTCCAGTAAACGAGGACTTGATTGCCATACAGAGTTTGAGGGTTGAATGAGGAAAACGTCCCCAATGCCGATTGCCAAATTAGTTCATTTTCATCCGAGATTATGACGAAGGAGCTACATTCTTGACACTTCCACCCGAATGGTGAGAAGGAAAGTAGTCCGGACTCGGTTTTGCCCGTCTTTTCGACGAGGAGGCTGGGCGGGCGGGCGCTGCTGGACTTGAAGGACTGGATGGGCCAAGAATTGTGCGATTGGTTCTCGCTCCCTTGGCCACGGACGAGGCATGGCAGAATATAGGAGACTGCGAAGCCTAACATAAACAGCCTCATCGTAGATGGGCGAGACAAGTACGGGTGAACGTTCGATAGGGCGAAAGTCTGTCTTATTATGAAGACTATGTAAGGCCAACGAGGCGGTAAAGGGGGAGGCAGCTGAGGAACGTGTGTCTCACAGAGTTTTGACATTTGTCTCAGTCAGGTCGTACAGGCAGTTCAGCCCCTCTTTAGCGTAAATTAAAGAAAGCCCAACGCTGCGATTCAAGTTTGTCAAGGACGTTTGGATGAACTGTAATACAAGTGTGCTGTTTTCCAGTGTTGGCAGGACTTTTGATCCCGATGTTCCACCGCCGAACGGGGTGCATGTTGCTGGGACCTAGCAAATCACCAGTCAGGTACCACCAAATGCAAACGGAGGTTTTTGGGTTACATTTGAAGTCTTTTAGCGATCAAACGAAGTGTCATAATGCAAGTGGCTCGGGGCTAAGCGTATCGCAAGTGATCATATTGATGGAATACCCTGCCTCCGCCACGACTACTCGAACAATAACCACGACCAATAACTTGTACATACACTAAGCCCTATGAGCCCGAACAGACTGCTTCATCCTTTTCTATACCTACTGTTGCAGCCACTGCATTTGTATCAACCGCTCGCTCACGGGTACCTCTCCAGCTCTAGTCTCGTATAAAAATCGAGACACCATCATAGCGGGAGATGCCTGGACATCCCGCAACGTCAGGTCAAAGTTACTACTAGTACTATTGGGTCTATGTTAGAGGCGTTACTCGAGCTGTCATGTTGTGTGTTGTTGACCTACCATGGAGGCACGTCAGTGTCCTTAGTCGCAGACAGAACTTGGCTTGAAGAGGCCGACTGCATGCTCACTGTCTCGATTGAAGTAACAGTCTCAGATTTGGGTGCAGGAGACGACATTGTTATGACTCCGTTCAGAAAGTTTGTAAGACAGACAGAAAGAGAACGTACCGTACTACCGGAAAGAAGCTAAGAATGTAGATAATTGCAAACTTCAGGGAGGGGTGACGATGGCATTTATAGCCAGGCACAACATCTTTATTGCCACACATACCTCAGAAGGTCATCGCCAGGTTTCCGGGGGGCGCTCTGACCCCAGGCCGTAAGCCGTTGTGTCCAGCACCTCGTTGGACCCTGGCGCTCCTCCACACCCTCCGGGGGCGAACGGTTCTACACACCTACTCAGTAAGTGTTGACAAATATGACAAGAAGATGCCTGGCAGCCAGCCCTGCATGAGTCTCACGGCAAAAGGACAACTGACACCACTGATAAAAGCAGTCATTAATACTCATTTCTTGTCAACAGCATGTTACCACTTGTTGAAAACAAAAACCGCAATACGATCCCTGGTTTTGTCTCCTCATCTGTCCTGGCGGTTCTGTCTCATCGAACAAGGGTCCGCCATCAAGAAGGTATCCCGCATGGAAATATCATTGGATTCCTAGGGTCTCGACCCCCAAAGAACTGTGACGACTACTGCAGACTGCATCTCCAAGCACGAAACTACCGAATCAGACGCCGAAGGAGGCGGGGATTAACATGAAGACGCGCCCGGATTTGTGGGTCCCGGACGGAGCTGAACCACTCTCGGAACGGGGCTTGGTCCCACTTTTTGTCCGCCTGGACCCACGGGACAGTGTTCATTGTTCCCAAGGTCACTCTCAGTACTAGCAACATCTGAGATGCCCAGGCAGGCTTTTATCTGCTTTGCTTTTGCAAGATACATGGGTAGCATGGAACGAGTCGCAGGGTTGTAAGATGATAACAACAAGACAGTCCTAGAATCGTGAACACATGGGGAGGCAGCATCGGGGGGATATTCATTCTTATTGTTGTCATCCTACTGTGGTTGTAACTTATTTACGCATAAGGAAGGCAAAAGGAACAAATACTACACAACTTTCCATCAATTCATCTCAATATCATACACCATGTATTCCTACTGTCACCACATTCCGGCCCATAGGATCAAACGTGCTGTTTCTTTACCAGTCTCTCACTCATAGGCATCTCACTTTGTCGGTTTTCATAAACGAAGACTCCCAACGACGCTTGGTCTGTCTTATTTACCCGTTCGAAGTCATGGTTTGTGTTTGGTGTTTTTCTACATGAATGTGTGAGATGCTGCCACTAGCTAGAACGGAGCGGAGGGCCTTTTGTTACGGGCAGCGATTGCGAAACGGTATAGCAAAGTCGGAAGAACAAGTGCTACATCTTCCACGGTGTCGATAACTCGACGTGTATCCAGAGATCCAACACTCAAAAAACAAAGAATGAGAGGTTCAAGTAGAGCATATTGGATGAACTCACTCGCATAATTTATTTCCTCCTTTGGATGAGGTCGCCTCTGAGCCTCTGCAAGTACTGCAGTCGACGAAACTGCCTGCCTCGCCGGCAACAGAGGAATCGTCGACTTTAGACATTGTGAAATTTTCGGTCGTTGAAGCTCAATGCTGATGGTCTGATCTAGTAACTAGCGAACACATCTAATTGCACATAACTCCAACCGTCAGTTTGCTGGCATACTTATATGCTCAGATCCCCCATACAAACGGAGACTCACATGCGTCTGTCTTCAACATCTTGCCCCCACGCTCATTGTTTCACCCGAAACCAGTGCAAATAAACCCCACGGAGATCTGAGATAGGACCTATGGCATATGGCGCACTCTCTTTGCAACGATTGGGCACTATGCAGAACTCTAATGTCTGCCAGATGTAGTGGGTTTGGTGACCAAGTGACTTGGCAAATCACCAATAGTGTCCATTTGGTCCAAATGTCTGATGCACGACGCATAAAATAGTCCGCTATCGGGTTACCCAAAAGCACATGCTACCTTGGACTGACTGATAATGGCACCGGACTTCCGGGCTACCGGATGTGCAGCCACAATCTCTTGATCGTTTATCGCGGCAATACAAGGCCCTATCCAAGATGGTCTGTCAGTCAACATAGTGTGTTTCTCGAGTTAATGGTGGTTGGATGAGACTCAGCTATGCTCGACTTGTACATGTGCATGCGCTGCAAAAGATCGCCTTCATAAAACCATGGAATGCCCTGCCAAGAAGACACCACCAACCAATAACTTGGCTCTCTTAGTAATGTTACCTTCTCCCGGGGATTCTTATCCCGACACTACAATGCGACATGTGCTTGAGATCAGCGAATGACGCATCTGACTCCTCAAGAGCTTTTATCCATCTTCTCTCAAATGAACCGTCATGACAACAGAACTAGATCCAAGCCACCACCAATTTGTCACAAAACAAAGTTTGAGGACATTGGGCATCACCAGATTCAAGCCTGAATTCCGTCCCTGGCTCACCTATGGGTCTCGGGAGATGCTTTCGACTGTACAAAATCGCCCACGGCTTTTTATATTAACACATACACTTTGAGCATCTCACTACTAATAATCTCAATTCTTGTTGACTAGGCTTTGGCGGGACGCGACTGGGGCCAAGCAAACTATACGGTTAAAAGGCTGATGTAATTACCAGGTCTACTCGCATCAGTGGCGTTTTGAGGCTCATCGTCACACTCCTCATTCGCCTTTCAGAGCATCTGGAAGCACTCCGCTGTTTCTCCGGTCAATGCCCGTTTCTGATGTACGCATGACCCTGATACCTTCCATATCTACCAGACAACTGCCCGATTTTTGAAAATATGACAACGCATCTACCATTCCCGCCTGCTACTGGTCGGGATAACGCGGGTCTCTTGATAAATTGTCTAGTGTGACTGTGGCGGCCGGACTCCAGCAGTTGATTGAAGATGTCCAGCAAACGAGATGGTTTCAAGATGCGCGCATTGTCGAGCTTTTGAACTGAGGGTGTGCAAGGCGCCGAAGGGCGTGGCAGCTTCTTCAGTTTCCATTACGTTTTCTGGGCACATTTCACTACGATTAGCCGGCCATAGTGGTGGAAAGATAGAAAGTTTTTCGTAGCAGCTGCTTGGATGTGACCCTCTGATACATAGCAGTGCAGCCTTACGTCCGCTCGACGATCCTATTGAGAGACCAAGTACCCTACTTGCATTAGCGTCAATGCTAACTCTTCCTTGAGAAATCCAAGGCCCATTGCTGGTACACCCGGTAGTATTAGCAGTCTCCGGCTGCCGGAGAGTAGCAGTGGATATAGACAAGTTTCCGAACCCTTCGCAGCATGTCAGAGCCCGGACATCTGCTACGTATTTTCTAGAAGTTTCACAAGAGCTACGGGAATCTCCGTTCCGTCGGCATTGCCTTGCCGGGAAGTTGGCCAAGTTCTTGCGTCGCAGCAGTACAGCATACATGTTTTCACAAATTAAGTCTACGGATCCTATTGTATGGAGTTTAGATACAATACAAATTGAGTTATCCGAACTTATCTGTATATTTTGCCTACCCAGTGTTCCAGAACCAAGCCCCGGCTATGTTGTGACATAACTTCATTACAGCCTATAGGTACAAAACATGGAATCCACCAAGCTGTGACTGGCGTCGATCGCGGCCAGACATGGACATTGTGAAATGACAAATACCAGATACACAAGGACAAAGATTTTGCTATGAATTTGTCAAATATCACTACTACATCAACGTAGCCTCCTTTTGGTGACTAATAATCTCAAATCATGCAGTATAATCTATTTGAATCTTCGTCGCCTCCCTGATGATGATCAAACTTGTATATAGCACTTGGCAAAAGCGAACAGCATAGGCTAATACTCTTTCCAGAAGTCTTTCATGTGCGTTTAAACTTGTCATAGGCAGCTCTGAAACTGGTATTGTGCAAATGTCACTGTATCAAGTTTTCGTCTTGTCAGAAAGTGGCAAGAGCCTAACATGCCGGATGATCCCGATGACATGCCCGCCACTGAGTATTCGAGAAGCTCGAGCTCAATTTGACACATCTACAACCCCATCATACCATTCCATCGGTCGAATCGCAAACCTTGATCTCCGCAATATTCGTAATGACACCCGAACCGAGAGTGGTCAATTTGTGCCATGCGTTGTTTCAGGCTCACGGCATCTTGTGTTAAGTCGCCATGGATCGCTCATTCACAGGATGGCGAGTCACAACAGCCTTGTAAGTCCATCATCAGCCTCGTCTTTACGCCCAGCCTGTAGCATCTAAGCCCGTCTGATACCCCCGAGGAATCTATTCGCTCCACGTAGATGCACATGTGCTGAGTCCAGGATCACTTTTAAGCCTAACACTTCCTGGCACCATGAGCCGGCCTTCACAGTGAAACCAAAAGAGGGTCGAATTGACGAAGCAACGTAAGCCAACACTTCGGATCTAAATAGACATATCTGAAACATCGTCCCAAATAAACTGAAGTCCTATGGAGACCAATCAGATGAAACATGCACTACTTACCTAGGCATTTTTCTGAGACATGGCTTCCCTGACTTTTGACCGTTGTTGAGCTTTGATTTCACCTTGACATGCTTTTTATATTTTTATTCATCTCACATGTTCTCACATCCCCCTTTTTATTTGTCCCTTCATCAGTAATATATAGCCAACTTGGAGAACATCAGGACGTATGGGGTGTAGAGTTGTTGGGCTTCTGCTTACACGTTGAGTCCAAAATTGAACTTTTCATTGTTACTTATTACGTTCCGGCGACGTCGTTACAGCGTGCCCTGGTGGCCGCATGACTTGTTTTATTTTTTGTCCCAACCCCAACGGAAGCTTGGTCTGTTAATTATGGGAGAGTCAACATGTCCCGTTTCGGGGTCAAGAGGAAGCTGCCCGGCTGGAATGGGCGCCGGCATGAGCAGCAGAGCAAGCATCAAACATACAAGAGGGCCCGCAGGCTGTGCGTTTTCGGGATTCTCACAACCTGGTGACCTTCGCACAGTGTTTGATGTAAGTCTTGGCGATATATAAGATTCAATGACAATGCTAATGATGACTCAAGATTTCAAGCGGCGTTGATGCTGAGGATTGGCTGCGAATGAGGTACAATGCCCAGACTTTCATACTACTCTTTTGTTTCAGAAGGACTAATATCGGTGTATGTAGAGAGCGAAAGGCGCTTAATCACCTGCTTTATAATAGGCGAATGCCATCAGAGCAAGAACTCAGCGCCGTAACCAGTCAAGCAGAGCTAGATGCTTACAATGCCGATGAGCAAGATGCTCTTGCTGCGGCTCTTGGCGCGCCCGCACGTCAGGTTATGCTCCGTGCAGAAGAGATAGGGCCTGAGACGGGTTGGAGAGACGGATACCTCAGCTCTCAGCACGGAATGTGTCCCCCTGACTACGACGAATCACCCGGGGCGCTTGCAAGATCTCCCGGTAGAGTATGGTCGGATCTTTGTGAGAGATTACCGGGAGTTGTTGCTCGAGGTCGAATTCGAGAAGCAGTAGCAACCTTGCCCCTGGTGGAAGGGACTGAAGACGTCATTCCTGACCAAGCTTTGTGGGCGGCAGTCGTAGCCCTGGGTATCATTTGTTCAATCTATCGGTTCGAAGAGAAGCACGACGGTACGCATGGCATAACGGATAGCTCGACCACTCCGTCCAATACGAGACCGAATTGTCCTATGGGTGACGAATTGGGCGAAGAACTCGTTGGCATTCCCATGACTGTGGCTTTGCCGTACCACCAGATTTCCCGCAGACTCGGGAGAGTGTTGCCTCATCTTACGTTTCCGGATCAGGCTTCCTATAATCTCAAGATCAAGGACAAGACCTCAGCGAGTCCGTATGTGGCTCGATTTGAGAACACTCAACTGAGGTGGCCAATCTTTGGCTACAAGGCTGAGATTGCGTTTTTGAAGGGCTGTGCAGATACTTCAGGTGCATTAACTCATCTCGTTTATCTCACAACTCATGCTAATTTGTGGTAGCGTCGTTCCAACACGGCCCAGACGCCATCGCGGCATGTCAGGAGCACGTCATGAACCGCAACGTGGAAGGTCTCCTTGTGGAAATGACAAGGCTGAAAGAGATCCTTGAGCGCATGCCTAATGCCTTTCACTCCATTTCAGTTAATCCCAACGCTGGTGAAAACTACGTCCCTGCCAATCAGTGGGTTCACTGGGCAAAGTTTTCGGCGCCTCTTTCTAAGCGCTGCCCTGCTACATCAGGGTTACAGTTTCCTCCATATTTGGTCATGGATGCATTTCTCGGTCGAAAGAAGTAAGACAAAAGTATTCATATGGTCAAAGTTACGTTCGATTACTTACGTTTGCAGGTACAAGTCGTTCCTAGGCGCAGAAGGTGTTCATCTCAGAGCCTGGATTCCCTCCAACCACCGTGCTTTCATCGCCGCCATCGAATACCATTATCGCATACCAGAGTTTGTCGAGCATTCAGGTGATCCCAGACTCATGGGGGTTCTTGATGGTATTGTGGAGGCTTACACTGGCGAGCGTGGATTCATGGGCGTGCATCGATACAAAGTCTTTGGCATTCTCGAAGTCGCTGGAAAGACGGGACGAACAGAGACCAACGGAATGTCGGGTGCTGCTGATGCCGGACGACCTTGGGAGGAGACTCATCGCCAGTTCTCTGACGCCATGAAGGAGCGCCTCGAACCGTATCGAGGGGCGCTTCCAGTTGAACCTCATCAGATGCGCGGCACATTCGAGGAGTGTCGCTACGTGTCTCGCGTTTCCAACCGCGCCATGGTAGATTCTGATGCTTCCAGGTCCATTTCACTAGTCACGCTGGATCTATATAACACCGGTGTATCTTTCATGCCTGGGGACAGAGTAGCCGTTATGCCTCTGAACAGCTGGGAGGAGTGTGCCAAAGTTGCAGCTGCATTGGGTTTGGAAGAACATATTGACCAACCCCTCGACGTTGAAGGGAATTGGTCTCGCTTCGAGGCTCATCTCGCATCCGTGAGACATACAAAGGTGCAGAAACTCACTGTGACGGATATTCTGCGTCGAGGTCACTTGGCACCCATCACAAAGGAACTCGCTCTTCAGATCCACGAAATGCTGCATGCCTCATCCAATACGGTCCTTCAAGTACTAGCTACGAATGAGTGGCCAGTACGGGGATCATTAGGAGATTTGCTCCAAAACGCTCTCGCCGATACGCCGGCCCCGATCTGGAACAAGGCATTCGATTTGAGCCAGGTAGCAAAATGGTTGCCCAGCCTAGTCACCTTGGAAGTGCCAAGGACATATTCCATCGCCAGCTACACCGAGGATCTACTTCCCAGCACTGTTGACTTGGCTGTCTCCCGAGCAGAGTATGAGCTCTGCGATACCTTTGCCAAAGGTGAAAGTGTGATGCGTGCCGGTGTGTCAAGCGGCTTCTTGAACCCCAACCCGAATGCAGACAATTTATCGCTTTCCGAGGAAGACGAAGTACTGATTGGTGTTTCTCGCCCTGTTGCATTCCAACTTCCGCTGGACTCAATGGCGTCTTGTGCATTCTTCGCTGGTGGCAGCGGCATCGCTCCGTTTCGAGGTTTCTGGCAGGCACGGTTGGCGAGCGCTGGTCTCTCCGGGGGAAGAAACTATCTCTATCTTGGTGTTCAGTCCCGAGAAAAGTTCTGTTTCGAAGAAGAACTAAGAAATCTCGTTCATGCTGGGCTCATAGAAACCCATATTGCCTTCTCCAGAGACTCCCGCGGCCTCGCATATGACCCTCACACGCGAGAACTGGTCGAGAAACACATTTCACCACGTTACATTGATTCCCTTATTGTCGAGCAGGGCAATACAATTTGCGACCTCATCATGTCCAAGAAGCAAGGCGGTCTCGGCGGCTACCTTTACGTCTGTGGTTCCGTCTCCGTCTTTGACTCTGTAATGAATGGTATTCGGAAAGCAGTTTATACGTACCGGACCGCAACTGTTGACAATGTTGACATAATTGTCGAGAAAGCATTTGCGGAGCGACGATTCATGTTAGACGTCTTCATGACGCCGAAACCTCTTCCGTGCAATCTTCCCACGCTTCCTCTTTCTCAGCTGGCGCTTCACACTGGCCATCGCGAAGGCACACAGATGTGGATCGCCGTACATGGAAGCGTATATGACGTTACGGAATTCGTACCCATGCACCCTGGTGGAACGCTCATCATCAAATCCAATGCCGGTGTTGATTGCTCGCAGACGTTTGATAGCCTAGCGCATACGAATAACCCCGAGGTGTCTAGTTTGCTGACAAAATATTTCATTGGGCACTTGACCCCTAAGCCGAATTACCAAGGCAACGAGGTACTCTCTTCCATGTACGACTTGTGGGCAGATTACCTGAAAACTACAGTTGAAGTACTGGTTGCGCACCAGTTCCAAGTTCATGAAATGACAGGAAGCACCATGGATTTCCCATCGGCATGGAGCTCAGCTGGCACATACAACTCATGGTCACAGGAGAGTATGCCAAACAGCTATGCCACCCGCACCTTTTACGCCTATCAGAGTCGACTCCTCCAGGGTGGTTTCAAAAATCTGTTCGGAGAGAAGCTACAAGAACTTGTTCTCAAGTTATCCTTCAGCTTGGCTAGTGCCAGTGTGGCTGGAAGCATCGAAGCCAACTTGCCTGATATACTTGGAACAATTGCGCGTGCTAAAACGAGTCCCGATGCAATCACTTGTACCAAGGAGCTTGGGCGAGTAGGTGAGCTGATCGTCGATAAGGAAGGCTCACTCCGCTTCTATGAAAGAGGCGTCTTTATGTATGCCGCCAAGAGTGTCGAGCTCGACATTGAACTCCTAGAGGATCTTCGTCAGGAAGCATGCACCGGCATGGACGCTCTGGACGACATCACAACACAAGGGACGTCTCATGATGACGACGTTGCAGACCGGGATTCGGCTCGAGTGACTGCTCTTTCAGGGTTCCTACTACAGATTCTGGAGCGCATGGCTCGTCGATTGACAATCTACTACGCCAAATTGGCTCAGCTCTCCGTGTACAACCCTGCTGTGGAGCGGAATCCTGCCCGATCACGATGGGCACGAGTTCGCAAATACATTCGTGATGGAAGCTTCTTCGTCCTAACAAACAATGCGGAGAGTAACTCTGTCGCAACTGGACAATCCTCCACCTACTTCATGTCACGAACGAATCCTAACCAGAATGTTGACTTTGACAACGTCATGACCAAGATCAATGCTACTCTTGCTGCATCTACACGGGAACCGTCGCTGCAGCCTCGAACTCTCAATGCTCTGCATCAAACTCGCGGAAGAAGCACAAGCTCCTCAGATATACCCGGCAATGCTGGTGCTTTACAAGCCATAAGCCAATTCGTGGAAAAGAACAACAAAGCCATCCGAAGAATGAGCAAGATTCCCGTTGGTGGCCTAAATCTGGAGCAACTAGCCCAAGCAGCCGCCAAGATGGACCTAGACGCAATTAACACAAAGACCATGTTGAACAAGCCGCAAGCTAATTACTCCCCAAGTCCGACTCAATCACAATCATCGTCATTGCACAGGGCTCTAAGTAAAATGAGTCAGGCTTCCTCCTCACGAAGCAGCAGGTCTTCTTCGCTCAGTCGACAGCCGTCCGTGAGCAGCGCATCAAGCCACGGCTCGCTGGTGCAATACCCAGTGTTGGAAGAGAAGAGCATGCAGAAACCAAATGGGCATGCAATGCTGTCCTCTATGATTGGACAAATTAATCGGCAGAAATCCATGGGAAGTAGTGCTCAGGCAACACAGAGGCTAACGATGAATTTCAGAAGTCAGAGAACCAGGTCAATGGCTAGTGACGCTGTGAGGGTACAGATGTTGTATGAGTAGTTTGGTGCTTATCGCGATTGTAGATCAGCATGAAGCCATCAATATTTTGCGGGAGACTAGAGAAATTTGATACAAGCAACCGATCTCTGCCCTTTGACGTAAAATAGAATAGAATTAGCGATACAATTGAGTAACGGACTTGCGCGATAGAAACTGGCAATAGAAGTAAGTGACTTCACATCGTGTATAAAGTCATTTGATCAACTGTAAATTACTATGTGAGCCCGGTATCGGGCGGATGAGCCACATAGGCCACTGAAAGGGGCGCTCATTGTTGGACACTTTGGAGAGGGGGTCAATATATTCCATGTTAGGATTTACTTCTGTTGGTCCGAGTCCTTCTCTCCAAGACAACTCCTCGGAATCAATCCTCGCGGCATTATTCCACCATCGTCCATGGCTCTCCCCCTTTATATCCCAGAATGTATTCAAAGCCCTGCTCATTGCTTCCACCCACCGCCGCTAGACAAGCCCGTGAGGATCCAAATCGACGGCCCGCTAGTATCCATCCAGAAACTTCTTCCGGATGTACCGTGGCATGTTGATGTCTGTGACCAGACGTTTCAGAAAGCCGGCGCAAAGCTCGCAGAGATAACCTACCAAACTCTATATGGACAAGACGTCCGCCCTCATATCGAGAATGACATGATTATGCGAGACGAGTACCTGGGATGGGTGGATCAGAAAAAGAAGGACTGCCCTTCATCATTACTAGTTCAACCCGTGAAGTCTCAACTTGTTAATGATGCTCTGTGCGCCTGTTAGTGAAATTGACTACTACGGCGTAACATTTGATCACCTTGTTCCTGCCGACGACTACTTTCCAGAAGTTTTGCAGATCAATATTATTGAGGTAGAACACGATGGGGGCGAATACGCGAACATGTATTTACCCTTCACTGTTGATCCCGCGAAGTATACAGGGAAGAAGATACTGGCTGTACCGAGGTGCTGTCAAAAAAGGAAGGGAACAACAGATCGAACGAGAGTCAACGGTTTAGTGACACAAAAGGATCTAGTTCGGCAAGGATTCGATCGGGGAGCGATGATCAACATGTTGATAGCCCATGGCGTATATTCTACGAAAGTACCCAGCAAAAAGTTTGACAAAGTTCCTCGGCCACGGACTGGCGCAGCTCCTGAGGAGATGTGAGAGCATCTGGGTGCATGCTATATGAGGATAACAGCAGAGCTAGATAGTTGTTATGCAATTTCATTCAGTACATAACATATCGTAACTTGACTTTATTACCATGCCAAATGTATCTTGTAAGGGCTAGGCATGTCGGTCTGAGTGCAGTGACCATGTTGGAACCGGATATTCAACTGTCCCAGCGATAGATGTTAATACGTGCTTTTCCACCTCTTCAAAGAGAACACTATGCAAACGGCTACCCAAATCCGGCTACACATTACATCTTCCAAGGCTTGGAAATCACGCGAATGACACGTTCAAGCCTACAGAAGTCGCCGAGCATTTAACCATGATTGATCGAGGCAACGCATCGCCCAAGGTACCAAATTAATGCTTGAACCCAGTACAGGAGTTTCTAGTTTGCATCGCCAAAGCGACCATTTAGCGAGAGGTCAAAACAGTCTAGCCCACCACTATACATGCCATATACAACGCGATATACAATCGTAGACTGCGACATGACAGCATGATTTGCTTCCAGGCAAATACTACCACCACAGATTACTTCATGCAAGACAAGGCGAGTTGCAACCCCAAGAGCCATATATAGCAGTGTCAGCCTCACTCCCGTTAGTTGCTGACGTGCATCAGTTAGTGCAGGGGACAAGGGTAACACATCAAACACAGCCTTCATCTCAACTCCTTAAGCAACTCACGTCCCTCACATCTTAAACCTCATCAAAATTCATCTCACTTCAATCATGGTCGGACATTAACCCCATCGCTAGGCCGTTCACTCTGAGCCCAGGATGTCATCACCACAGAATGAAACCCGCGACTGTGAGGCCCAAGCCCATGGCGACAACCCCGGCAATCAAGTCAGCTCAAGACTCATGTACCTATCGTCAGATGGCAAACTGGTCCCGTTGGTGCTGCAAACATTCGAAGATTCGCGCAATTTACCACAGACGTCCAAATGGCTACGCTTGGATAAACCGCGATCAACAGCGACGCCTTTGGCCAATGTCAGCTACTGGATTTGGGCGCCGATCTTGGATGCTACCAGGCAAGAACGAAAATGGTCAGCAGCAATGATGATCACAGCGTTGCTGAAATATGTTGTATCTTTACCATATTCGTGCACTTTGGTATGCCGAATCCGTGACTCACAAGCACCTGTTACGAATGCTAACTATTGACAACTAGGTACATAGCCGTGATTTGTATCATCTGCATAATCAATATGCCACCCGTACAATGGGCTTCGGCAGGATGGAGATAGACGACCGCTATGACGCTGTTCGCAGTCACAAGCATGATGCAGCAAACGAGACCTCTCAAAGTCTAAACCACTTAGGAAACCCATCTGATCAGCTCCAGGTAGAATATCCAGTTCCAGAACGCCAAGGATATTCCGACGACATTCGACTCAGCTCAGATCTGGAAAGCGCGCCTGCTGGGAATAACAGCGAACAAGCAATATGGATTGAGCCCGGTGATCAAGGAACTGCATCGCGACCACGATACCTCTGTTTTATCAAAGACTACGACCAGGCGCTCTATGAAACAATTCGCGTATCACAATACATCTTTGAAAATGGGGACAATATAGACATGGAATTTGTATTCGTCTCCTACACCCGCGAGCAATTCAGGGTGGCAACAGACGACGAGATTGACAAGTACAAGTACCCCAACGAAGAGACCCGCGAAGCCAACAGACAGCTTGCGAAGAGGGACCGAAAGACCTTGATAAGATGGGGTATCGACGCCGCCAAGAGGGCCGGCAAGAAGGCCTTCTGGATCGACTTCGAATGCGTCCGCGACAAAGACGGAGTAGCCAGATCTACCAGCAAAAGCGACGACGTCTACCGCATCTGCGACGTTGTCCGCGCCGCACACTCCATGATCATTGCCATCGGGCCACCTGCATCAGACAAAGTCAATGTCATCTTGGCCGGTCAAAGAACAAGTGTTAGCAGCGGAGCGCAGCAAACGACAAAGTGGCTCCGGCATTGGGGATCTCGATTGTGGACATTGCCAGAGTTACTGCTCTGCCCAGGGGAACATAGAATAAGGCTCTACGTTGGAGACGACGATTCAGACCCAGTGTCCCTTGCGAAGCGCAACTTTGCAGAGCGGGCATGGGAAGACGCTGAGCTGGTCAAGGAGTTGGTAAATCACTACGAGGGGTCTGCCATTCTCACACAACTTCGACTTTTAGAAACAGCTCTCGCATGCTTTGCACGCCGTGGAACCGATCAGTTTAGCCCGGGAGATATTGCGTATGCCATCATGGGCCTCCTCCCACATAGCCAGCGTCCCACGATTCGGCAGGAAGACTCTGGATTCCAAGCCTTTGCGCGGCTGTCGCTGGCGAATGATGGGGGTGACTTTCTCGGACGACTCATATGTCTGCTGTCAACGGAGGGAGAGGCGTCGTGGCATCAAAGCACTGATGTTTGGGGCGCCAAAGTTAGTGATGTACGTCCAACTTGTCACATCACCAAGGTCTTGGACTCGGACACCTTGCTAGTCGACAGTTTGTATGGCGCTGCAATCCAATGGGATGGCTTCGGCACCGCGGCAAAAACGGGGGAGCTGTCAAACGGGGTGGCCTGGAAAACTCTCGCCGTTTTCATGATGTTCTCTGGACTGATGTCGATTGCCTTCATGAGCCAACTACATATTCTTGGTGCGTTCTCCAGAGTAGATCTTTCGCACTTCGGGTCATTTAGCATAATATTGCTGGGTTTTGTGTCCGTGCCGCCAATGATTTCAGCGCTGATCCTGCCCATACTATATATTCTGTCTCGTCGACGTACTTTGAATCCCTTCAAAGCCCATCTCGTCGGTATTGAGGGTCACGTTGACGCCGGAGCTATCGAGCGGCATCTTTGGGGTCATAATTACGGAAGATTCACAACCATCGCTAGTGGAACGGCGTTTCTGGATAACCCAGGGGAGGAGAATCACCTGCCACCTAAAGGGGATGACTTACGAGCATTCACGCTCGTAGATACGCATATGATGACCGTGTTGCACTTCTATGCTCGTAGCCCACCCGTGGCCATGCTAATCGCTGGACAAGAAGGCGGAATGCAGCGTGCGTTGTTGTGCTCGTACCATTGGCAGTCGGGTGTTTTCTTGAAGGAGACAGTCGCGCGCGTCGGAACACAAATGCTGGACAAGATGAGGCGAGTTGATCGATTCCGACTAGGCTTGAGTGCACGAAAAGAGCATGCATCACAGACCGTGTCGGGAGTGGGACAACCAAAGCCTGGCATAATACCAGTGGACGATTCGGTGATTCCCTGGAAAGCAGAGTGGATGTACTTGATGATTCTTCTCGTGAGTACGGAACGCCAATGCCCGGGCTTACTTTAACTAATGTTCATGCGGCCTTTAGTTAAGTGTTGGCGTTTATGGTCCTAATGCCAAGCTACGTGATGTCAATACCTCATACGACTTGTCGTTCTTGGCTGCTCTGCCTTTCGCCTACCTTACACTTAGACACTTCCCTATCGCTCGTATCTTGCCGCCTGTTCTCGTTGTAAAGGGTACATCTTTTGTTGTAGACAAGTATGTTTGGATATACATGAAACTAACTGTGGATAGGGTTCATACCGTTCTTCTACTTCGCCACTCGATTCAGTCTCAATGTCCGTTTCCTGACACCAATCCTGTCAGGGGCTACGGATGCCATTCTAATGCTCAATTTTGTCGTCGTTGTTTGTTCGTGGTATCCATTTCGCAGCTTGGCACTTCGAATTATATTACTAGGCGTTTCCGGGCGATTCTTCACAATGCTATTGGTGATGGTTCCCGTTGCTGGCCGTGTATCGTTCGTTTTCAACGAAGCAATATATTTCGCGCTGTGTTTACTTCTATCGACTGGTGTGCTCTGTGAGATGGGACCGCCATTGGAAGTATCATGGCTGCCAGCCCACAAGAAGATCACAATATCAGCAAAGGCAGCCATGACGGGTTTAGCACCAAGCGGTAGTGCATCCTCGCTGCAAGATAGTGTAAGTCCGGCAGATCGACACAATCGTTCATGGAAACTAATTCGTAAAAGGTGTCTTGGATCACAGACTGGAAGTCAGCGTTGTTTGGCCTTCTTTCAACATCAATATATTTGGCGGCCGATGCTCCACGCACACTTCCATTTCACGGGACATTACGTCTCGCTGTTGTTGCGGGCTCTGTGCTCCTTTTGCTACCAATTTCTCTGGCAACGTCGAGATCACAGAGGCTTGGGAGTACGTAGAGCTGAGATGAAACTTTTGAAACATGGCAAATAGCTGACCATTGCTAGTTCCCCTCCTCATGGCAGTCACTACGTTGTCGGGAATAGGATCGTTGTTGCAACGCTCGAAGTTGTCCGCAGTATCTTATATAGTCATGTACTTTCTATTGGAAGTACAGAACATGGCGATGCCAAGTGAGCCGTCCTCGTGTGAGCAGACCTTAGGAAGTAGTTGCTGACTGTGTTAGTGTTGTTGTTCGCTGGCGTGTCAAGCGCACAGTCATGGATCCGTCAACTTCGGTCCTTGGCCATGTCCCTAGCTGGCATGACAGTGGGCATCATATTGAAGGTGACTATTGATGCATTAAGAAGCCCGATAGCAGGTCTGATAGCATGGATAGTTGCCATGGGGCTTCTGGGATTCCTTTGGCTCTTGGAAGAGAGAGGGGGAAGGAGATGCAAAACGAGAGATGACGTGAATGTCGTGTCAGTAGCAGCAGCTGAGTCATAAAAGGAGACAGCACTGCTGATTTGAGTCAGAGAATGATGCATTCGTACCGTCTGTGGCCAGGTGGACTTACCCACAGCCAAGTAACTAGGTACGAAGGAATATACACCAATGTATCACAGTCGAAGATTGCACATGGCGCGGTACGCTGGATACGTGGTTGGCCAAATATATTGACTTGTTCAGTGCATAGTGCGGGTCAAGTTGGGCGAATCGCTTTGAGGTGAATCCAACCCTTCTTGGCAAGGGGATCGACGTCGTTAGTCCGCAGAATGACCATTCTCAGATCATGCTTCATCAAGGCTCTTCCGGGAGGAAATGCACGAGACCAGTGCACTACAACTTTGTTCAAGCAATAGAACATGCTGTAAAAGTCGCAGTCCCCATTTCTTCCATGATGAAATTATTCCCGCTGCTGATTTGATCCCCTACATAGGATCCGGTACTGGTGTGTCTCGCCCTGAAACGCGCCTGGAGCATCATCGATCGCCCTTGGCCTGCCAACCGTTCATGACACAATTGTCAGTGCCATGTCTTGTATTTGCTGGGCCCAAACGCAAAGCCCGGTCATCCACTGAATGTCGGGGTAACTTCGAATTCGAAATGGCCTGATGTGGTCAATTCGGTAGGCCTCCAACATGCCAAAGTTGGCCCTTGAGTCCTTGACATCAGGAAGGCTCCACAGCGCGTCAGGGTCGAATCGCCAGCGACCTTATGCGTTCTGGTTGTCAAACAGCAAGGGTCTGGTCAATGTCCTTTCAAGGGCCCGGCTGCATGATCAATCTTTCGCCAAGGTGATGTGCCGGGAGAGTTTGGCTAGTCTTCAGGCACAAGGGGTTGTCAATGTTCTCGCCCTAGGGCTGGTTTTGGTGTGGCTCAAGCTGACATGCAGCAGCAACATTGAAGTCTCAAACCCAGACATGGACGCCTGACAAGTGCAGAGTCCAAGGGCAGTCTCAATGACACATGGGACTTGGGACTTGGGAGCTGGGAAGGAGCGACCAACCCAACACCAACTAGAGTCTGGTGGAATTTCAATCTTCACAATAATTTCAATGTTCTTTTATTACGTCGTGGCGTATCTCCTGTTTACCTCGTCCTCCTCATTTGCCGCCAACTAGCACAGCCTCAGCTCGGTGCATGCAACTCCAACATTGAGTCGACGGCTCAACCCGGCCACTGCCACCGCCCACTCACAGCCTCACCTAAATCGGTAAACGTGGAGCTTGGCAGTCAAGCTACGTAATCCATCTTTCTCCCAACGACCCTTTCGAATCACGTTTCCTCGATGCGCACCCGAGAGGTGCTCTCCAGGGGACTGAGGTCGTGATCCTCAATTCGAACCGTGTTTTGAACCTTTCCTCAACGCCGGAGGTGCCTTCACAGTATACAGACGGGACCCTCATCGCACGCTTCAGTCTTACCCCGCGTTGGGAGCAACTTGACTGCCGCAGGTGACGGGAGGCACGCAATGAGCGGCTTCGATTCTGTGGGAGCGCTGTTGGCAGATATCGCGAACCTCGTCGTCGAAGGCCTACGCATTTTTAGCCTCTCTGACAAGCGGCATTGGCGGCAGGATGAGTACGAGCAAGTCAAGGCGTTGGAGGAGGTCCTCAACGAAGCCAAGAAGGACTTTCAAGAGCTCTGCCCTCTTGTCAATGGACAAGCTCAATACGAACACGACCGAAAGTGTATGTATTCGATGCTGTCAACTTTGTCAATTCAGACGATCTAGCGCCATGTGATTCTAACCCTGATACCCAGACGAAACCATTCAAGAGCTGAGGCTCCTGCGCGACAAGTTCCGCAGTCATGTCCAACTTCTTAGAGACTGGAGTCGATCAGGAGGGCCAATTAATCCCGTATGGATACGAGAAACACACTCCCTTCAACGAGAGCTGCACCAGGCACAATGTCGAGCAGCCAGGCGTGTATTTACCTCGTCACAAGAGTCCACCCAAAGGTGCCTCGGTGCCTTTCTAGTACGACGCGTACAAGCAAGGGTTACAGCGAATGCGATGCAACAATTATCACAGCACGACTACCAAAAGCGACAGTTGGAGGAATTTGGGGCGTGCGCCAAGATTGGCTCGTTTGATCGATTCGGAGAAGAAGACGTTGCCTTCATTTGCGACTTTTGCGACGGCCATTTGATATGGGAGGATCTCGAAAACCCGCCCACCGAACGAAGCGCTCCGTATTCAGCGAAACCGCAAGGGTACAGTCAGCATTGGCAAGCTACAGGCGCAACTGCGTCGGGACCGCAAGAGAAACAGGTGATATTCCCACCTCTCGCCATCGCAAATCACATTGCGCCATTGCATGGTGATTGGCAGGCAAAATTGTTATGTCCATTTTGCGAGGATGAAGCCAGGCAACCGCAGGACGAAGACGATGAGGAGGACCTATACAAACCAAATGATGAGTTTGAGGATGTGGCATCTTTGCAAGAGCACATGGCGTGGCAGCACGCAGAGGCTGATCCCAATGGACACCAGTCCAGTAACTGCCTGGTCATGTAGCCGAGGACAGAGTGTTCAAAAAGCACTTGTACAGATTTCACAAGATGGAAGTCAGGACCGGTTCGGTTCGGAGTTTTTGGAGCATTTCGGCATGGACACGGACATGGATACCATTACGACCTGATGATTGAATAGCATTAATAGTATACAAATGCGTCTCGCATTGCAGTGTATCTCTACCGGTGGTCCTCCCCGTGGTGAATCCCCCGCCAAATTCTGTAATCCCGCTCCCATCTCCACCCCATCGGCATCTCCCTCAAAAGAAGCGCATATACACAAACAACAAAACAAAGAACCCCAGCCCCGCAAACGGGCCATACTGCTTCAGCAACAAATCCCAATTAATCCTCACCGCCGCCCTCCTATACTTCATACTGTCATCCTTCAACCGCGTACTAATCTCGCCCATCTTATCCAAGCTATCCCCCCTGTACAGCAAATCCTCAATATTCTTCGTCATCACCTTCGTCACATCCCTCAGCTCGTCGTTCACCTTGTCCAGATTCTGCGCGGCCCGGGCATCCGCATACGTCGCCTTCGTCTTACTTATGAAGCTGTCAAAGTCCATGTACGCATAGGGCCGGAGGGACGGCGAGTGCACCTGCTGCGGGGGGTGGGTGGTCAGGAACTCGCGCGACAGGTCGGCGAGGTATGTGAAGGCCAGTTTGCGGGGGTAGCTGGCGTCGCAGATGCACAGGAAGATGACGTCGTTGTCGATGAGGTAGTGGATCGTTTGGGGGGGCGACTCGATGGACGCTTGGGGCGTGGAGTTGCGGGTTATGGTGCGGAGGATCTGGCGGACTTGGGATTTGAGGGAGGTGAGGGAGGGGGGTTCGGGGGAGTCGTCGACGGAGGCGCAGAGCATGAGGCCTGTTGGAGTTAGCTGCTGGGGTTTAAGAGGATGGCGATGGGGATGAGGTACCGTCTAGCCGTGATATTTGGGTTGAGAGAATCATTGTGGTGGTTGGTGATAGCTGTTTTTGGGAGATGTTGAAAAGTCGAGATGATGGGTGATGAAGTGGTGATGGTGTTCAATGTTTGGAATTGAGACGTGGTCCATGTGGGCCAATCAGCGGATGTGACCGCCACTCCACTTGGACAGGAACAATGAGCGCCACGTATGTTGCTTCTTTTGACATCAAGCACCAACAATGCGACACGAACTTGATAAACCGGGATATCGTCACATTAAATCTCATCTTCTTCGTCGTCAAAGTCGTCCTCCCTCCCCATTTCGTACAATATCCTACCCCCTTCTCCCGCACCAATATCCGTCTGCGCATCAAAATACGGCAACACAATCCCCTCCCTATCCTTCCTCTGCTTCTCCGTCAACCCCAAATTAAACGTACTCTCCGGCTCTTCCTCCTCTGCCGCATCCGCCTCCGGCATCTTAAACATGGCATGATCCGTCAAGAGCGTGAGTCGGCTGGTGCCTGATTTCGACGCCGCCACGTGCCGTTGCAGGATGAACTTTTCCGTGACCGTCCTCCCACTCTTGCGCCTGAGTTCCATGCCGATGACGACGCCTCTATCTTCATCTTTGCCCCGTGACGTGAGCCCTATGATGACGCCTTCGCGCTCTTCTTTGAGTCCCCATTCTGGTTCTTGGACCGCACGGTTACGCGCTTTTTGTCTCTCGATTTCTTGGGGGAGGCTGCTGAGGCGTAGGATCGCTGTAGCGAGGTGGTTTAGGATTGTGAAGGGGTGTGGTTCGTACTCGTTGAATGACGGGGGGAGTAGCACCGGCACATCGATGTGGTATGTGGATACTATTGATACTGCTGGCGTGAGGATGCTGGATAGGAAGCTGGCGAGAGAGCTGGCTGCCGTGGACGCCAGATTGTTGAGTGAATCGATGAGAACAACCGCCCCTAGTTCCATGCGCGTCAATATCACATCTCAGCAGATAGATGTGTACCATGCAAGTGATGCGAATGACTTACGTTGTAATGGCTTCTCCCGTCCTTGCGTCGGATTAAACACAGGGTACTGCGCAACCAATTCCTTCGCTACCACTCTTAAATCTCTGCCTGACGCCTTGACAAACACATCCACATTCGAGGGCTTTTTGACCGTTGCAAATGATAGCAAAATCACTTTGGTTTTGGAAATCTACACTTTTGTAAGCATATGGTCAAATGTGGAATACATGGAAGAGACAAACCTTGGCCCGGGTAACAAATTCGTCGACCACTGGCTGTGCTGGCTGCTCAAGGTTATCCAGGATGAGGGTGAGAGGACTCGCCGCGTCGCGGAGATTCAACAGCTTCTGCAGCAGCAACAAACTGTGCGATCGGTTGTGAATTTTATTTGTGGACGCCATATTTCAACAGTCTGCGACACAGATGTTGTCTGCCGCGTAAACTTTTGAAGTCAGTCGGATGCGATGAGATGCAAAAGTTGGACCTCAAAATGTCAGTCAAAAAATTTGCCCCACCTTCGTCACTGCCCCACAATCTGTCACTCCAGATGTCAGTTCTCCCACTCCCAAGGTTAGGTTCAGACAGCTTCAAGCTCCAGCATCATGAAGCTAAGCTAATCTAGTCATTAAGTAATTAGGCTCGTACAATAATTTCATCCATAGTCACATCAGACTTTGGTGTCGATGTCTTAGCCATTCCCTCTTCCTTCCGAGCATCAACTTCACCACCCTTTCCTCCCTCTTCCTGTTCCTCATCCCTCTTATCATCCACCACTTCCCTCTTCGCATCCCCATCCTCATTCTGCCCCGTCTCCCCATCATCCCGTCGCTTCTTCGCCCTCATATCCTCCGGAATCTCAACGCCCCAATCCTCCACAAACTTCTCCTCCAGCCATGTCTCAAACTCGCCTGCCTTCCTCATCTCATGCGCCCTCCACGCATCCTCCAACCAAACCGGATCATGTCTCCCGCTCCCCAAATTATCCACATACGCAGCACAGTCATAGCGGAAGGAGTCGTCATTGAGGAGGGTTTCAAAATTCGGGCGAGCATCATCGGTGTCTGCGTCTAGCGTATGTGCCTTGTCCGGAAATAGGGAGAGAATTTCTTTTCTCTCCTCAATGGTTAATGATGTCCAGGACAGTGGGTTGGAGAGGATGCTCTGGAGACCAAGTGTTCAATGTTAGCTGCGAGAAAGTTTGATACGAGGAGGAAGGCACAAACCCGTAGATCGGCACTTGCGAGAGGCGATTTGCGGTCGGTGACGATTCTCTCGGGTGTCCATTTGGATTTTCGTTTTGGAACGGCCTTCTTTCTGGGACCCATTGCGTGGCGGGTGCGAGAAGGTTAAGGTGGTTTACATGGCTCTGTGGAAACTACGGCATGATGGTTCATAGTGATGGTGGGGAGTCTTTGGGTGGAGGTAAACTCATTGTTGCAGATGTGGTCAAGTGCGAAATGTCCAACTTCAGGTCGATGCAGGGTAGGACAAAACAACAAACTTCAATGTTGACGTCACAGAGAGACAGTTAGCGGTAGCCACAGTGGTCAGCATGTCACAGCACTCCAGTCTTTAATAAGCCATGAGCATGTAAGTTGAGCCACAGCTACCATGTCATTCTCTGAGCAAATAGGGATTACATGAACAAGAACATTCAATCAATGACACAGATGCTCTCATCAACCGACCCCAGCGCCGTCTTCTCGGTCCAAGATGTTGCGAAGTTGCCCCACTACGAACCAAGCTGCGGCTTTCAACCCGAAGGCTAATAACTGTTTTAGCCTCAACAGCCAACAGCCAACCTGAACAGCTCCAATACCCTTGCCGGCGGCGCTGATCCCCCACCAGCTGGGAGGTAAGCTTCCGATGAGAAAGGACTGGACGTTTGTGATAAAATATTCTTCGATTCCATTTAATCCAACTGTAATCTGTACTGTCGTCAGTCGTTCTGCCAATAGACTGTAATTCACTTCACGTAAAGACATCATGGTGCTCAATCTAGGATACAACGAGTCCCACCCCTTTAGCAAGGTCCATATTCACGATCGAGCTTCCGTGCAAGACCTTCTGCGAACGGTTCTCGATCCGCTCGAGCCATTCTTCTCACCTTCAAAGGCCAGAGTCAAGTGTCCCGGCGGAACAGCCGTTCGTTTCGACCAAACAGCCTCTGAGGTCGAAGGAATATGCCGGCCACTCTGGGGTTTGGCAGCTTTGCTCGCTGGACACGGGGAGTACAGAGGCACAGACTGGTGGATTCAAGGTATCAAGGCTGGCACCGATCCTGACAGCCCTGAATTCTGGGGATATCCTAGAGACAATGACCAACGAATGGTTGAGATGTGCCCTCTAGGTAAGTATGAGTGGCCTTACGGCGCGAAAACATCTCGCTGACAAGATTTTATAAAAAGGGTTCGCGCTGGCCGTTATACCTGGGATCTGGGATCGCTTCTCTGAGCGTGAGCAACACAATATTGAGAAATGGCTGGGAAACTCAATCAACGAAAAGAAGTACGTCCACAACTGCCAAATGGACCATCCTCGCTGACTAAAGTAGCATGCCCAATACGAATTGGCTTTGGTTCCGTGTCTTCGCAAATCTCGGGCTCAAAAAGTGTGGTGCCAAGTGCTCCCAGGAGAGACTCGACCGAGATATCAAACACCTTGACACATTTTATCGCGGCGACGGGTGGTCGAATGATGGGCCTGAAGGGATTCACCGTAGGTCCAACTGCCAACTGAGATCGAATAAGTTGAGGGGAATCGAAAACAAGCAGAGCTGACATCACCAGAAATGGATTACTACTCGTCAAGCTTCGCAATCCAATTCCTGCAGCTGTTATACGCAGAGCTTGCTGGCGATGAGGATCCGGACCGTGCTGCCGAGTTTAGAAAGCGAGCTCAACTCGCAGCTCTTGACTTGGTGCATTACTATGATGATCAAGGCAGAGCCATTCCCTTTGGACGAAGTGTCGGCTATCGATTTGCCATGGTTTCTTTTTGGGGTTCGTTGGCGTATGCCAATGTCGAATTGCCCACGCCCTTGACTTGGGGAATGGTAAAGGGCATTGTTCTCCGCAATCTTCGCTGGTGGCAGACGCAAACCGAAATGTGGACGTCTAGTGGCACCTTGTCCCTGGGATACTCTTATCCCAACATGTATGTAAGTGAGAATCCAATCTGGATAAGGCTGTCATTTTCGTCTGTAAAATGTTTGTCTAATCCTCTCGGGAATAGTTGACCGAAAACTACAACAGCCCAGCAAGTCCGGTGAGTTAATTTCCTGGTACAAGGCGCAATGGTTTCAGAAATTTGTTCTTACCAACATGGGCAGTACTGGGCATGCCTGGCCTTCATTTGTCTGGCAGTGCCCGAAAGCCATCCGTTTTGGACATCCAAGGAAGAACCCTTCAGCCACGCAGTGCCTAGCGTCAAAGAGCTCCCACACCCCGGACATATCGTGAGGTGAGCCGCAATTTACCGCCAATCATAGTTTCACCACTTCTCTAACCTCTCTCTTCCCCTAAAAAAGCCATCTTGGTGGACATTGTATGCTATTATCGTCAGGTCAGGCATGTGGCTATCCGATGAAGGCGACACACGCCAAGTATGGGGCATTTGCCTACAGTAGTGCCTTTGGATTTTCGGTGCCGCCTGGACTCTTCTCACTCGAACAATACGCCTTGGCATCCCAGCTTGGCCTCTCCGATGATGGAGGGGAGTACTGGAAGACGAGGCGAATCTCGGAGTATGCGGGCATCGAATACCGCGACGACAAGCCAGTCCTCGTGTCGCGCTGGAAACCATTCAGCGACGTCGAAATCACCTCCATCCTTGTACCATCCACGGAAAACGCTCCAAACTGGCATCTCAGGATCCACCGCATACAGACGGGACGGCAACTGCTGACCGCAGACGGATCGTTTGCCATTTGCAACGTCAACTCAGTCAATAGCCGATACCTGGAGCTTTACGACCAGGACCGGTGCGAGGGCACAATGCCCAAAATCATTGGTAACTATGACACGAATACCCCTGCAGGTTGGGCTGCCGGCAAAGACGGGTCATTTGCCGTCCATGCAACCAGAGGAGCAGTAGGTATCAAAGCCTTGGAGACAACGACTGGCAGACGTGCTATGCTTGTAAATGCGGATCCCAATTCCAACCTCATTGACAGTCGCACAACTATCCCGACTCTGCAGCACACCATGGAAAAGGGTCAGACTGCATGGTATGTATCGGCCATATTCGCCAGACCGGGCCAATCTGGGATGTCCCAGAGGACGTATTTGGACGGTTGGCAGACGCCACCAGAAATTCCTCGGTGGTTGTCGGCCGAGATGAATGAGTCCAGTTTGTGAAGAAACAGTCAGCCTTGAATATCAATCCTAATTTTGACTCCCAATGGCGGGAATTTGCCTAACATGATGGCGGGTAACTTGAACAAGAGGTGTGAGAAAATATATGCACCTGTCATGGTTCACGCAAGAGTCTTGGCATCAGCGGTCGTAAGCCAATAATCCAGTAACGAAACGGAGGGTTGGAAGGCCCAATAGTCTTGTCATTCAGGCCCCATGGTTGGCAGGAAAATGCCAATTAGTTGCTCGTCATGCGTTTATGCATACTGTACCCGTTGTTATCCATCATGTTGTCTTTCAGAGGCGGAGGCTAGCTGAAGCCTCCCCCACAAGCATCTCGTCTCCCCACGGTCTCCATTCTCCATCATTTAGACCCCGGCAAATGTGGCTGCTTCTCCGACGGCTATTTAGCCAGCCTGACCTCAGGAAGTCTTTACCGTCAAGTTCATCCCCGCTCGTGGCAGTGGTTGCTTTGTTTTAGCACGCAGCCACCCACAGCTAGGCCGGGTAATGTCCAGAAGAACAGGCAGAGGCGGCCGAAGGGTATACGGCCTGTTATTCGTGGATAGATTATCTTCCGCCACTGAAAGCTGAAGGTACTTGACAGCTCTGCCAACATTTGCGTGGAATTCTCTGTTGTTTGTTGGTGGTTGATACATTGTCTTGTGAACAGATCATGAGTAAAGCTGATTGACGGAATCGAAATAATACTGCTAGAAGTTGCGATGTGGCTGCCATGAATACGTATGAGGCAGTTTTCCATCGATTTCAACTCATCTTTGCCATGGCTGCCAAGCGGGAGCAAGTTGAGACTGTATCACTGGTATTGCGCTCAACTGAATTGCCCCGGGCCTGGTGACATGACACACCAGCCATAGCGGGCTCCTTTCAACTCAGTTTAGAAGGTTGTTGCTGGCAACTCTCTTTTAGGCGGGGCAGTAGGGCCGACGGCTTGCACAGTTCAAGGATACAGAACCAATCATGAAATGATCGGCCTTTGCTTGTGGTCGCTGAAGTGGTGTCACCAACGTTGATGCTCCCAGTGCCCCAGGTTGCGTGTAACCTGATGAGTTCGATTGCATGTCTCCTCACACGAGATGCTCGAGGACACCCAGCACATCCATGCTATCAAGATCCAGCACGATTGGGCCGCCAAGTTCGTGACTGTGCAAGCGTTGGATCGTTGGATCTGCTGGGACACGCTAGGACTGGATGGTGGTGGTGGCTTGCCCAGATCCCACGCACAATGAAGAATAGAATCCACCCCCGGAACATCGTCCACAGCATAGTCTTGCAGTTTGGAAGTCTTGGCCCTCCCCCCTCAGATGACTTGACCAGGGTAGCTCCGTCAGCCATTCCTCCGTCGAGTGGTATGGCAATCCCCAGAATCTCTTCCTCCAATCATGCTGGTTCCTTGGTCTTGGGACCTTTTGGACATTCTTATATCAAGGGTCTGACCATCCATTTTTGGCTCATGCTCTTGTTTTGTTCAACCTCACCATCCAAATCGTAAAGCAGAGACGCTGTCTTAGCCTCACTCGGTTTTCAGGGTCTAGCACAGCTCTTCTTGACGCGAGGCACGACATAGGCGCCTTGATCTCGGCTGTTGGCTCCAGGTTCATCGGCACTCAATCCACCACCCGGCTACCTTACAACACACAGCACAGACCAGAGTTGCTTCGGCAGCTGTCTCATTCGAAATGGGTTTCGCCAAGGTCCTAAGAGGGATCGTGCGCAACGATGCGATGCGTACCGATCCCGACCAAATTTATAATGCCAAAGTTATGGCTCTTGTGTGCTCTGCGTGCTTTGGTGGTATGTTGTTCGGTTGGGACACCGGCGCCATCGGCGGTGTCCTCGCCATGGACGCGACGAGAGACAAGTTTGGGTATCTGCACAAGTCTAAAACCGACAAGTCCAACTTGGACCAGAATATCGTCTCGACGCTGCAGGCTGGTTGCTTTGCCGCTTGTTTTGTCACCTCTTGGTTCGCCGACCGATTCGGCCGTCGATGGAGTCTCATTGGATCAGGTATCATCACTACCATTGGAGTTGTCTTTCAGGCTGCCTCTGCCGCAAATGGTACTTTGGCACTCATGTATGTCGGCCGCTTCGTTGCTGGTCTTGGTGTTGGTGCTGCCTCAACTTTGACTCCCCTCTATGTGTCTGAATGCGTTCCTCGAGCAATCCGAGGCGGTTTGACTGGTACGTGTTCCGCCGTCTCTACCCTTGCTACTCCGTTGTCAATCTGGCTAATGTCTACCAATAGCTTTTTATCAACTCTTCATCGTTCTTGGCATTATGATCGCCTTCTGGGTCAACTATGGCTGCTTGCTTCACGTGTCAGCCCCGGCTGTCTTTATTATCCCCCTAGCTTTGCAAGCTCTCCCAGCTATGTAAGCGCCTCCAGCTGCTAATTGACGACAAAAACATGCTAACAATGACACAGCTTTCTCATTGCCGGCATGCTCGTTTCTCCAGAAAGGTTTGTCAAACCGAAACGGCCTGTTTTAACAACCAGCTAATACTTTTTACAGCCCTCGATGGACTGCTCGAAAGGATGACTGGGAGAGAACCACACAGATCCTGGTCAGATTGCGAGGGTACTGTGACGTCTGTGCGATTCATTTGAGCCACCTGGTTGCTAATTGCTTGTAGACTTCCATCCGACTCGGAGTACGTCTCTGGGGAGATTCAAGAAATGGTGGACCAACTCGAGAACGAACGCCGTCTGATGGGCGAGGCCACTTTCAAGAGCTTGATGAAGGAAATGTGGCAGGTCCCTGCCAACAGACGACGTGCCATCATCGCCATTGTTCTTATGGTTTGCCAGCAGCTCACTGGTGTGAATGCGATCGTATGTTGGGAACACGCCCTCCCTTATTGCACTCTGCTTCCCTCCACAATATGGACGAAGTTATGCTAAGCCATTTTAGAACTACTATGCTCCTCAAATCTTCACAAACCTCGGTATGAACGGAACTGATTCATCGCTATTTGCTACCGGTGTCTACGGTATCGTCAAGACTGTCGCTTGCAGCATGTTCTTGCTTTTCATTGCAGACTCCTTGGGCCGACGCAAGAGCTTGTTGTGGACCAGCCCAATGCTGTTTGTCGTGCTGTTCATCATTGGTATCTATGGACGCGTGCAGCCCCCAGTTACAGGAGAACCAGTAAGCTATGCTGCGGCCGACTTCAGGGATCTCGACTGTGCTAACGCTCTGTAGGTTTCTGCGTTCGGATATGTCGCAATTACCTGCATTTACCTCTGGGCAGCGTAAGTTTTATGGAGACTAGACTGCATCCTGTCACATACGCTAATTCCGTGAGTAGCATCTTCCAGTTTGGCTGGGGACCCGCGTGCTGGATTTTGGTCAGTGAGATCCCGACTGCACGACTGCGTGCGATGACCGTCGCTATTGGTGCCGGCACACAATGGCTGTTCAACTTCGTCATGGCTCGAAGTAAGTTGTCTTGGAACTTGTTGAAATCACAGCACTCTAACACTCCGTGCCAGCTGTCCTTACTATGCAGAACACCATGGGTTATAAAGGTTATGTAAGTGTTGATTCTCACATCCCAGCAGTGTCGCCGCAAAATCCAACTAACACGCTCCACAGGGCATGTTCTTCATGTTTGGCAGCTTCGATGTCCTCATGGGTCTCTTCGTATTTTTCTTCGTTCCTGAGACCAAGGGTCTTAGCTTGGAGAAGATGGATGAGCTTTTTGGCATGACTGAGACCGTCAAGCAGCTGGATGCTGAGCCAGAAGTCGGACGGCCTGTCAGCGTGCATGAGGATCGCCCCACGAAGTCTTGAGTTTTGAATAAATGCGTGGGTGTAACGGACTTTTGGCCAAGTTTCGTGTACATTTCGAGCCCGTTCCTTCGTTCTCTTCTCGCAACGAACTACTCAATTGATAAGGCAAACACTTGTGAGTAGCAATCTCGTGGGTGGATTGGTTGGTGGTTGGTTGATGTTTTTAATCAATATCCTGTAATGGAGTAAATACCACTCAGCCTTGCGCCGAGCTTAATTGAAACGCCCGTAACCAGAATCCATTCGTCCAACTGTGATCAGTCTGTGGCAACCTGTAGTGCTGTACTTCATGCATCCACACTAAAACATGTTTTACGCTGCCGCGTTTGCACCAAGACATCCGTCCCGGATGCTACAGTCCGGGTATTTAGTGGCTAACCGGATATGACCGATCTCATCTTCTTCGGAATACCTGAACGGGCGCCACTTCAAGGTATTTGCTGCGTGGTTGTCAGATTTGTATGCGGCTCAGGTTGACCCTGCCAGACCCAATGCCTGATATAAAAAATGGGATGCTTGATCAGCAAGCAAAGTGGCTTTTTGTATCCCCGGAATTGGACCGAAATCACTGAGCTGGGTGGGCTTTGGCTGGCTGGAAGCTCAGGGCGGTGGAAAGCGCCAGGCGAGGACCAAGGTAATGCTTAGGCGCTGAAGACAATCCTGCCATCTCGTGGGACCAGACAACCCGCCAAGTGAGAGCGCCCCAGCAGGCAGAGTTGTTCATTGTTGATTGCTTTTGAGACTTGTCTTGGCAGGCGAGGATTGCATCGACAGGGACTTTCGAGGGTTGGGCAGCCTCAAACGACCTATCAGCTTTGACTCAATGTACTCCTTATGTATCCTTGTTGTTCGAACCCCCAGTATGTGCGGAGGACGCTGTACGCTGTCGCTTTGACTGGATTGTATTACTCCAGTATTGGTAGAGGGCCTCAGTAGGACATCGTCAGCCAAATTGTCTCAGAAGCTCTTTGCCTTGACAGATTTCCTCTTAGAAATCCTACATCAATGGCCAAAAAAAAAAAAAATGGATTGCGGAAGGCGAGAGGAAGCAAGTTCAGTTTCATTTTCGAGAAAGTGGTCCGCATCGGCTGGAACAAGTCGTCGAATGCAAATATCGTGGAGGAAACCGAATGTTTGCCCATGTCTGTCCAACACCCCATGCTTGACTACCGAGAACGGGGCATGGCTCAGGGGCCTTGCATGATGACACGCCACAGACAGGCCGTTTGGGGTCGCTTGTGCTCCGGAGGTTTGGAGACACTGTGTTGTTGGGTTGGCTTCCCAAAGTAGTACACAGCCGAGTCGGAAGTATTGAAGAAAGCGCCTGGGGAGCGCTAGACATGGGGCTGATATCCGTCTGGAAGAGTCTGGCCAGGTCTGATGTGGCACGGAAAGGGAGGCTGGCGAACAGGGCTGAAGACCTTCCCAAACTATCTTGTGACTTGAGGTGACATTCGCGACATGATGCATGAGATGCATTGTTGCCGAGTAGCTAATTAGTTTTATGAATGTCTTACATTACTCAAAGTCTTCCTGGTCTTCCCAACATGCAAAGCTCCAGTGGGTGGTGTGGTTTGCCATGTTTTGGTGGCTGCATGCCGGATGATCCCTAGGTACTTGTTTCTTGTCGACAACCTCGTATCCCAAGTAATCTACACTGATATCACTGAAGACTGAGGACGTGTTGGATGGTCCACCCGACTTCTTGGGTACGTGTAGCCCAAGCTGGGCTCTTGTCTCCACGAACACCCAGGGCTTCATGGATACCAACTGTCCAGCGACACATGCTTTGAGACACTGAAGCCCAAACCACCGTGGCGTCTCACTCTTGCCGGGCTGGTACACCACAGCGCCGAGGGAAGGCACACTTGGTCATGAGGAGCAGACTGGAAGAATGCGCAGTGAACAAGGTCCGTTGCGCGGGAGGATTGCATCGTAGACGGCAGTAAACTAGTATGGCAACTAATACCTTGGTTAGTCTTAGGAGATCTTCGGTGTTTGAGGGAAAATATAACATGTTCGTGTATGGAGTACCTTCTTCTTGGATAGATACTTCAGTAGTGTTTGGTCGTCGTCGGAATCATCCGCAGAGCGCTCACTTGGTTATGGTTGTGGTTGCAACTGGCGCTATTATGAGAGTGATGAGTTGAGTGATTGGCTTGGCCCTGAAAGTCAAGTTCATTGATGCTGGCACATACAGAAATTCCACATCTCGCCCACATCTGTAGAGGAGTCTGAGCACGCAAGCCCACCCAGCCATTTGCAGATCCATCAAACGTTTGGCTGGAAAGGCCGCCGGCCCGTCTAGCAGATCAGATCCAAACTTCCTGGGTTGCATAAACAAGTTGAGAAGCGACGGGGGTTGATGGTGTTTGATGAGCCCACAACGGCCTAGGCAAGGGCTCATGGTTGAGGCTTGTGCAAGCTTGTTTCTCTTCTCTCCCCCAATAGATATCTCCATCAACACATCTGGTCTGGTCTCTTCTCTCCACCCTCTTGGCTTGCCATGGCTCAAGTTCAGCGGCAGGATGATTGTCAGTCAGCCAGAGTCGCCCCTTCCTAGTCGCGTCTTCCGGCTGTTATCTGGGAAGGCACCTTGGCGCATGGCTGTGATGGCAGTCTCCGAAGCCCCTTCCCCCAGGTAATTTTGGAAGCCCCAATTCCATGTCCGCGGAGAGAGAGCTTGGAGTGAAGTACCTAGGTACCTGATGACATCCCGGAACAGCCATGCAACGTTCTGGAAGGACGTACTGGGTACGGGGTCTCAAGTGCTTGTTGACATCTCCATGCCACCTTGGGCGGAGTATCAGGAGAATCCAACGGTTTGCTCTTGTGGAAAGACGTACTGGGGTCCAGAAGGGCGGGATGTCACCCCATCCATAAAGCACCTGGTCCTCCTTGTCGGTCCTTCGGTTCTTTGAAAGACTGAGGCTCTTGGTTGGCTAAAGGCAAGTCGCATTCTGGGTGATTCTGATGTGTCGTCAACATGGTCCGGTGTGGTCTGGTCTGGTCTGGTCTGGTGCTATGACTCTGTCTCTCTCCAACTTCCACCGAACAGCTTTGCCTCCTTCCTCCAAACTATTTATTATCTCCGCCAGCCCCCATCTCATCCTTTGACCTTTCGCGCCTGGTTCCTCCTCTCTTGAGCCATTTGGGTTATGTTCAGTCCAAAGTCCTAACACAGTATACATCCGATACTATGTCGCGTCAGTTTCAACTGGATAGAGCCGTGGCATATTTCTTTGACTCGAGTTTGCAGGTTTACGCGGAACATGTTTAGACGTATATTTCGCTTGCCCAACTGCCGACGAATAGCTTCCTTTGGGAACACCACTCTCGCCCGCGCAGAAGTTCAACCAATTTATTAGATGGCGAGCAGCACCAGACCAAGTGCCGCTTTGTATGCACACAACCGACGACATGCAGCCGATGCCAACACTGCAGCCGGAGCCACAACCCCGAGCACGTCCTCTTCAGCTGCAGGTCCCAGCTCCACACGAAATCAGTCTGCTTCCATACCACCACCATCTTTCCGTATGTACATCGTTTCTTCGCTTTTCTTCGACTCGAGCCTGTCTATCCATTAAGTTGTGTTTCTTTATATTTTCTGCGCGTTTTTGTTGGGTCTTTTTGCGACTGCCAGCCCTTGCAACGCCTCACGAGTCTCACCAGTCGGCACTTGCTATTCCAACCTCAGCCACAGAAGCCGCAAGCGCTAGACTGTCATTGGTCTTGTCTCGTCAAAAAGGCTGGAACACCAGACCCCTTCTATGGCCGACGGGGAAGCTCAATGCAAACAGCCAAGGATTGAATGGATCTGTCAAGTGGTCAGACCTCCTTCGCAAGATGCAACGCGGCAGAAACCAGGTCTCTCCCCACGTTGGCGATTGAGTTTAGCGGAAGCTTGCAAAACTGGCCGTCTCGCACCTGTCATACTTGAACCTAGAAAGCAGTTTGATATTTTAAGCCTCGCTTCCCATCCCACTGCATGTTGCCATCCCATCCCCAGACCGGACAGGCGACCTTGCACAGACGCAAAGTCCACCAATTGGTGTGAGCTTGCTGGATGGCAGTCCACAGTCCCTCGCATGCCCTCATTCAATCTGATACCATGGCTGACGAGGAATCTCAACCTGTAGCGACACACAACTCACCACGGACGTGGCTGCTGACGGCCGCCTTATCACCACTGGCCGTGCGCCTGATCCGTCAACTGCTCTCTCATGGTGACTACGTCGTCGCGTGTTTGCCACCGCAGGAAATTGACCATGAGCAACGGAGCGCCGAATTTCGCGAGCTAATTGCTGAGTGTAAGAGCAACCGCAAGGATCGCGAAGGATGGAAGGACCGCATTCGTGGCTTTCGTTGTGAGGACAACATGAGCTCAAGTCTCTCCGCAGTCGCCGAAGCCGTGGATGTTTTTGGGCGCATTGACATTCTGCTTTGCTGCAGATCTGAGGGTGAGAACTTCTGAGCCCCCACAACCAATTCAAATGATATTTTGCTCCTAGTCTGACGTACAAAATCTGGTGTAGCTGTTGTCGCTACGGTAGAGGAGCTGTCAACAAATCCGCACACACAAAGCCTTGCTAGACAACAGTTTGAAAGCAATTTCTTTTCGCAGGTGAACTTCATCAAAGCGGCATTACCTCAGTTAAGGAAACAACATACAGGCCACATCATTGCCCTCACGAGCGTTTGTGGCCACCTTGGTACTCCCGGGCTATCGATGTTCTCGGCGGCAACATGGGCGCTCGAGGGGTACTGCGACTCATTGGCATACGAAGTAGCTCCTTTTAATATCAAAGTCACAATTGTTCAACCGAACATGGAGATCCAATCGCTCACTAGTCGCCTCACCTTCGCACCCCAAGTCCCGGCATATATTGATGCATACCCCACGGCACCGAACGTGCGAGATATGCTCAGTAACGTGTTGAATTCGGATCCCGACACGGCTGTTCCAGACTCCCTCGACTATAGAGCTACACCCTCTACTCCAGGGAGCATGTCGTTGGAACCTGAACCTGGCCGCGGAGATATTTTCTCTCGATACCCCAAACTTCCGCAAAACGCTGCGGATGCACTAGTCAACGAAACTGTCCACGCCCTTACGGCTATTGGGGGACACGAAAATCCACCATCTCGCCATATTGTGGGCGCAGAGGCGGCACTAGCCGTCAAGGAGAAGCTAAAGACTGTCACAGAAGAAATGGAAGACTTTGTGGACTCGAGTTTAGCAGTGGATATTTTCGATAGTGAGCTCAAGGAAGAGGCCAAGAAGGGCAAAAAGCCTAGGGACAATAGTTCTGAAGCGGGAGGAGCAAGCCAAACAGCTTGATATACTGTTTTATGGGGTGAAATGGCTTCAAGATGGGTTGGCGACTGTGGGATGTCCAGAGAGGGCTCTACCCCTGTACGCATGTATTATAGTGATACCCTTGAATTGGCACAGTAGAGCAAAGTAGCAATACACAAATGGAACGGCACAGCTATTGGCGTTATTGGGTTCTGTGTCCGGCGGGAATGCCGGATGTCAGTGTTGTGAATTTGAGAATGTCAATTGAGGGCGAGATGGCAAGAATGCGGTGACTGGACCAGATTGATCCTTCAATGTTCAATGCCAGGACCAGACAGTTCCAAGCCAGGTCTACTCAGGTCAACTGGTCTCTTTTTGCTGGGTGGTTAGCTTTGAACGTTCAATGTTGGATTGATCAAATACAAATTGGGCAGGCAATGAACCAATGACCCCTGAGCTGACACCCCTGTCCGGGTCGTAAAAATATCCCGCCGACATGGAATTGAACCAGACAGGGTAGCAGACAGCACGAACAGCATAGCTCAAGGCACCATGACCACGCTTGGCCACATCAACGATCAGACCAAACCAGTCAACTGTGAAAGTGGCAGCCCCACATCCATGTCAAGATTGGAGCTCACCAGACCACACCACCCAACTTTGTCCCTGGTGGCGGGCATGTCGAGCGACCACAAACAACACAGACACATGGACAGGTCAAAGCAGCATCGCCAAGCTCTCCTGGTCTCCCCAACCTCAAAACATCTACCCAAACAGCCCTGTTAACGAGAGGCTCCGGTTCAACAAAGCATGCGCCGAAGCTCAGCACTGTTATAACCCTCTCCAGTCACATCTCGACCGCCTCTGCCCCCTCCTAAGCACACAGCAAGCCCAAACCCTGACAATGGTGCAGAGGCTACGAATATAAGAAATGTCCTCGGATCCATTACTTCCCATCTCTCCAGCGAGGGTAAAAGCGCTCCTGTTGCCGCTAGGGAAGATCAAAGCGCAGCGTTTCACCGAGTTTGTGCAGATATTACAGAGCGAACATGTCGTCCACCTCAGGGATATCAGCGCCGATGGGCGGCCGAATAGAAGTACAGCCCCCTACTTACGTACCCTTCTGCTCTCGTCCGCGTATAGATATGTTTAGGAATGTTTCTGAGACTAATTTCGTCTGGCAGACATGTTTTCGCCATTGGCATACCCCGATGGCGCGATGCTGTACGATCTTATAACACACGTGCCTCCAGCGTCGCATTTGTCCCTATCGCCATTCGATTTATACCGCGAGCCGCTAGCTCTCATTGCGCTGGCGGACGGGGAGGAGCTCCACGATGAGACGTTTAGCAAGAGACACTCGGCTAGCGGCGCGGCGACCACGACTGAGAGAAATGTTCGTGCTTTGTACCAGGAATTAGAAGAGTTGAGAGATAACTACCCGAAAGCACTGGTGCATCGGGTCATTGTCTTTGATTACAAGCCTCCCGAGGGAGTGCACGTCCACATGCCTGATGAGGGTATAGTTACCGTCCCACCGAGGGAGGAGCGGAAGCGGACGACTATGAAGACGGTCATGTGCGATACCTCGTCTTTAGTGCTAGCGGAGATGACAACATTGGCCAAATCGTTCGAGGCCATGACTACTATAGAGTCACCTGGACTGTATTCCGCACGAAACATGAATGGGAATGCGTGGGGCGGTAGTGGTGACGGAAGCCCAAGGACAATGTCACGACGTAACTCGCAGTTTTCCCTTCCACAACAATTATCACGGTCAAGTTCGGTGTCAAGTGTTGCAGACAAGACGCAAGCGAGGATGTCGATGCCACCTATGGCGTCGAGGTCCCCCAGTAATGCGACAGTCCGACCATCAACACCGCCACGGAGCGGGCTATCAGCAACACCAATGAGTCCTGACGGCGCTCTCAGTGGATCTAGCACAGGACCTTCGAGTCCCGAGCAAAAGCCACAAAAGGCGGATGCAGACAAGTCGCGTGAGGTCAGCAGAGACCGAGTTTCAGTACAAGGGTTTGGACCTGGTGGTGCCAATGACCGGTGGCGGCTACGCGGTAAAGGACGGACTTCGGTGCTTATTGGATCCATGTACTTGCAAGCAGGACGATGGAGCGACTCCCTCAGAGAGTTATCAGAAGGCGCAACGGCGGCGCGATCTCTGAATGACCATATTTGGCATGGAAAGGCTCTTGAACTCATACTCATGAACCTCTTTCTTCTTGGCTGGTCGAAGCTTGAGTTCCAAATACCTACCGTCTGCTTGCCAAACCAAGACCGGCCAACCAGCACTCCGGGAATTTTGAAAACAGATGGCGATGGCGCTGACCCTTCACAACCCAAGCACATACGACATCTACAGAGCTTACTTCCCGAACTCCTCGATAGGATCTTGGGCTTGTATTCTCGGATATCCAGTGAGAACCTACCGCCACTACCGCTAGCTGAGACGACAATTCGATTTTGCAAAATATTGTCTGCTGTACATTTGAGCGGCGGCAGACTAGACCAGAAAGCGCTTGAAGTCATTGTCACTGGTCAAGTACCGAGCCAGACTTTAACGACGTCTCCTCGACTTACTGTCACACCGTCGAGACAGCAGATTGTGAATACGCTTTTCAAGGCATTCCCATCTTCAAGCACGGAACTCCTCACCATTGCCGACAGAACATCCATATTGAGTGGAATTGCGAATGTCCTTGGACCATTGGGATATCACCGAAAGAAGGCAATGGTGATTCGAGAGCTGGTATCTGTTCTTATTGCCGGTCTCGTGGAAGCTCGTACAAAGGGCGCCGCGGAGGCAGGTGTCCACCCTGCGGCTGGCTTGGTTTCTCTTGTTCCGGGAAGTGAGAAGACTAGCGCTGCTGGTGTTGCACTGGACCTTGGCGAAGGGGATATCGAACACGGCATCGAAGCATTCCTAGAACTGTTGTGCAAGTCTTACGGTGTGGTTGGCTTCGACGCGTGCAAGCATGAGAACAACGATTGCGGCTCTGATGCCGGCACCGGCGCCGACGCCGACACCATTGCAAGAGTTCTTGCGCAGTCGTCAAAACGATTCTTTGGCTTTACTGAAATCAAACTCAACATTCTCCGGGCATGTATCAACTTTTCGGAAGCTCTACCAGATTTCAATGGTGTGCTCAAATTCTCCAGCGATTTGATGCGAACTGCAGGTTCAGGCGTTGCCCCCGGTCCTAAGCGAGAAGACGCTGCGCCGCATATTCATAAAGAAGAGCAGGTTCGCCTTGTAACCAATATAGCGCGGACAGCTGCGCTCACGGAAAGGATTGGGCTAGGAGATTTGGCCGCCGAGTACTGGGATGAATTTCTTGTTCGTGGCATAATGCTTGAGCCGCTACCGAATACAAGAGCTCCTATCCCACACGCAAAGAGTGTTCTTCCAGGAGCCAACCCGTCACGAGCTTCGCAAGATGTCAATCCGTTCATCTACAACCCGTTCTTGAAAGAACCGGATGAAGTAGCCGCAGAAAACCTGGTCGCTGGCGAAACGGCTACGTTCAAGGTAACACTACAGAACACATATGATGTCGAGGTAGACATCGAAAGTATGCGACTCGACACTGAAGGCGTTGATTTCGAGCCAGTTGCCCAAGATGCCGTTCTGGGACCATACCGAACACAGTTGGTACGACTGAAGGGGCGCCCGAAGGCCGCTGGCGCCATAAAGATCACTGGGGCTATTATCAAGGTCCGTGGCTGCCGGGAGCGTAGATTTCCCATTTTTGCTCGACACTGGACGCCGTCCCGAGCCGAAAAGATTAAGACCAAAGGCCCACCTGCTCTAGATGTCGGCGACGAGAAGATTCCAGCCAAGCTAGAAACCAAGCTTTTGAGCCTAAACGTTGTCCAGGCTCAACCCTTGGTGGTTGTCAAGTCGACTAGTCTCGCACAGTCGTCTGTTATGATACTCGAGGGTGAAAGACAAGTATTTACTGTAACAATGCAAAACACATCGACCACTACGCCCGTCGACTTTATGCTGTTTTCGTTCAAGGATTCCACGCAAGGCCCACTACAGACGGCACTGAGCAATCGCGATGCTACACCCGCAGAGCTCTACGAGTACGAGTTAATTCTTATGAAGAAGCAGGCATTGAGACTGCCGAGAAACGACCAGAGTCGACATATACCACCTGGTGGAGAGGCGACATTCGAGTTTGAGATATTGGGCAAACCAGGCTTGACGCATGCTACCATTCAAGCTGACTACACTTTTCTCGGAGTTCCGCGGGATGAAATTACTGAACAGTTTTACACCCGCCAGCTATCGCTAGACTTGACCGTTACGGTGAACGCTAGCGTTGAACTTGCCCGCATCGACGCTGTTGCCATGCAGGGGCATCTTCCACCCCCGTTATTGGAGAGGCTTGGTGCTGATGCGGAAAACACGCCTGCGGATAAGTATTGTCTACTAGCCGTAGATTTACGCAATGCTTGGCCAAGCCAAATGTCGATTCGTTTGGAAGGCGAAGAAGGAATGGCGGTAGAGGATAGCATCCTCCCCGGAAAGACAAGCAGGGTCGTCATGCCCGTCAAGCGGGTGTACCTCGAAGATCCCCATGAATCGGTACCAAGCCTCAATCCATCACGCAACAGACAATTTGTGGTTAGTACCAGCAAGATATCGCCAGACATGGAACGTGCGAATCGCGAGGCCTTTTGGTACCGTGAGAAGCTGCTTCAAAATCTCAAGGCAACATGGCGGACAACGTCAATCCCCAAACGCCGTGGTGTGGTTGAACTACGCAGCATTCGGCTGACGCCTCGAATGATTGAAGCCATCAAGGTCGATGAGGTGGACATTAGTGTGTCCGTGGAGGGCGCTCCGGACAACACGGTGTATGTGGATGAGTTTCTGCAGCTAAAGGTCCAGGTCGTAAACAGAACATCCAAACCCATAACACCGCTCATGAGGTTGATGCCGGCGTTGTGCCATCGGCCATTAAACGTGGCTCTTGATTACACGAGAAAATTCGCTTGGAACGGTGCTTTGCAACAGCTGCTTCCAGAACTCCAGGGGCATGACAGCACCGAATTCGTCATTGGAGTGACGGCGCTCTGTCGGGGCGAATTCGAGATTGCGGCATCTGTGGAGGAAGTGCAGGTGCTTGATACCAGGGTGAGAGAAGAAGGGGAGCCAAGTCGGCCGCGGTCTGATACCCAAAAGCTGATGGACGCTGCGCTGGGCGTCAAGGATAGGAGAGTGTGGCATTCGCGGCGAGCTTGCATTTTGAGAGTGAAGGACCGAGTGTGATGTGGATTGGGTGCAGGCGGTTTCTGTACGAGAAGCGAATCGTGTTGTAGCGATTTCTGTATATAGATGAGGCATGTTCTAGACGGGGCTGCCGATGATGTATGCATGAGTGTGGATTCGGTATAATACAACGTTTCAACTCATTTGACGTGCAGATTGATCGTGTTGATTGGCTCCGAAGTCGATTGGGTGAGACTGCATGCAAGATAACTGCCATGAATATTGACTCACAGAGCGGACTATTGCACCACCGACAGGATATTGATGCATTAGACGTGGGCTTTTAATGATTTTAGATCTTTGAGAATTTGTAAATGAAAAGTATGGAAATCGCAGTGACTTGAAGATGAAGAAATTGACCATCAAACGTAAAGTGCAGGGTAGCCTAGCATAACTGTTGGACATCAATTCGTGGCTGACCAGCATTACTGAACATCAGCCATTGAAGGATCAGCCACAAAAACGTTGTCCATCATCCGTCTTCCGTCTTCCGGACTCATCCGGGTTGGCGCAGCATTTCACCCTTCATCTGGACCACCAGTCTGGACCAGGCCAGGTCAGTCAAAATTTGCCGTCAACTCTCAATTCATTTTTCCTTGAACATTGTATTTCAACTTGCCATCGACTCGGACCCTCGTGGCACAAGTGGAGGCACGGATACGGACCAAACCAGACGGCAATTGCGATTTTCCAAGGGTGCGGCGGTTCCGCATCCAATCTCAAAAAGAAATTGGTTCCTTTTTTCTGTTGGCTGCTCCTTCCGCAAGTCGGCCGCCATTCCCATTGGCAGCTGCAAGTTGCGGCAGGAATAAAGCATCCACGTCGCACCAATCCAATCCTTTTTTAATCCATCTCGGAGTGTGTGATTGAGGAGGACGCCAGCAACCATGGGCATCATCTCGAGCATGTCGAGGGCGGAGGAATTACCGTCGAATCCGATGCGGAATGGCATCGACGCCGGCAGTCCTGTTCGCCGCATTTTGTTCCTGGATGCATATGACTCCTTCACCAACAATATTGTCTCGCTCCTGAAGGATGCGCTCGGCAGTCACATCACGGTGCATGTTCTGCACATGGATTTGAAGACAATTGACTCGGATAGCACGCCCGATTGGACGAGGCAGGAGTTTCTGCACCGTCTTGCGGATTTTGACGCTGTTGTTTGCGGGCCGGGGCCGGGTTCGCCGCTTCACGATGCGGATGTTGGTGCCTTCAAGATGCTTTGGGATCTTCCGAGGGAGCAGTCGGTGCCGGTTCTGGGAATTTGTCTGGGATTTCAGAGTCTGGTGGAGCACTTTGGGGGCAAGATTCGACGGCTGCGAAGGGGTTTGCATGGCATGGTGCGAGAGATTGACCATGTTCAGGTGCCGCCTGCGGATATCTTCGACAGGGTGCCTCGATTCAAGGCTACCTTGTATCATAGTTTGTGCGCGGATATTGGACAGGATTATGTTCCGGAGCAGAAATGGCGAGAGGCGAGGTGGCAGGCGTCAAAGCAGGCACCTGATTTGATGCCGTTAGCTTGGATATCGGAGGACTATGATGGCGAACACCCTGATGACCAGGAGCGCATATTAATGGCTGTTCGGCATGCTACCAGGCCGCTATGGGGTGTTCAGTATCATCCCGAGTCTGTGTGTACCGAGTCGGCGGCGAAGGCTGTGATTCGGAATTGGTTTCACCAGGCATTGAAATGGAACGAGGTGACACGACGACAAGTGCGGAGGAAGCCTAGCGTGGACCATGTTGATAGCTTGAATCCATCGAATCATAGTCTTCCCGGGCTGGATTCTGGACGGAAGCTGTCGGCCTGCCCTTGGTGGAATGACTTGCAGTCTGACTTGGCTCGTCGGGGTATCAACCCGGGGTATTCATATCGACAGATCAAACTTCCCGAAGGAGTGGACACAGCTGAGATTGCAGAGGTACTTGGTCTTGGATCCAAGGATACGATTATTCTGGACTCGTCGAGTACCATCAATGGTGATCCTCTTGCCCGAAGCTCCATCATTGCTCTGGGGGTGGAAGAAGCTCTACGACTAGAATATCACGTAGGCGACAACTATTTGGTACTCCGGCAGCCTGAGACCTCCGGAAGACGGGGGCAGTGCCAACGAATATGCCTTGGAGAGGACGTGGATCCTTGGAGTCCCTGGCATGTCATGTCAGAGTATTGGCGATGGAGAAAGTTGCCTGAAAACGATATTACGGCGGCGTTCAAAGGCGGCTTCATGGGGTTTGTCACATACGAAATGGGTCTTAGTACTCTGAGCCCTGGATCGGTCTCCAAGTCGCGCGGTCACCATCGACCTGATCTGTGTATGGCTTGGGTGTCTAAGAGCATTGTGCTTGATCACCAAGCTGGAGTTGCTTACGTCCAAGCCCTCAGTACCGACGACTGCAACGACTCGTGGCTAGACGATGTCGTTGAAACCATTCAAAGCTCACAAGCGTGGCAGCAGCCTGGCTGTGGACGAAGCTCTGATATGAAGCCGCGTCGTTCCAACGAAGCTCTCCTCGATGATGTGCGTAGAGGTGGTGGCCGTTTACACGTCTCTGTCCCGGACTCGAATGGCTATGAAGCCAATGTCAGCAAGTGTCAAGACTTTATCAGGGAAGGCGAGTCGTACGAACTTTGTTTGACAGCGCAGACAACCATGACTAGACCACCGGGCAACGACCAACCACATCACACTCGGCCAGCTGCAACAACACGGGAACACGCGACGCAAAAGAAGATGCCTTCTGTGAGCGAGGCGTCTCAGCATGGAACACCTTGGCAAATTTACCGGGCGTTGAGAACGAGGCAGCCTGCACCTTTTGGCTCATTTACCCGCCTTGGTGGAGCGACTATAATCAGCTGTTCGCCGGAGCGATTCTTGATGCACGATCCGAAGGGTCTGTGCTCTATGAGACCCATGAAAGGGACAGTGCGAAAGTCTGCTGCAGTATCGACATTGGCACAGGCCGAAAGGATTCTCCATGTACCCAAGGAAGAAGCTGAGAATCTCATGATTGTGGATCTTGTACGGCATGACCTGTATGGTGTGTGCGGTGCGCAAAGTGTCACCGTGCCAGACTTACTCCGGGTTGAGGAGTACGCCAGTGTCTTTCAAATGGTGACTGCTGTTAATGGCCAGCTCCCAGCTGAAAAACTTGCGGCTGGAACTGACCCAAGCAGAGGAGCGTTTCCTTTTACCGGTATGGACGTTCTGGCAAGTTGCTTGCCTCCGGGCAGCATGACTGGTGCTCCCAAGAAGCGCAGCTGCGAAATCTTACAGACGATCGAGCCCACAGAACGGAGCATTTACTCCGGCGTTATTGGGTACCTGGATGTGCAGGGCAAAGGCGACTGGAGTGTTACTATTCGTACCATGTTTCGCTGGGACGATGAAAAGGCTCCCGCCCAAAGCGGAGAGGCTGAACCTCGCGAAGTCTGGCGAATTGGTGCTGGTGGTGCGGTCACGACACTCAGCACGCCGGAGGGAGAACGAGAAGAAATGTTTACCAAGTTGTGTGGACCCCTTGGAACGTTCTCGGATGTGGCGTAATATAGAAGGGAAGATTTCAACATACATACACTCTGGAGTTGGGCCTTGGTAATTTCAACACTTTTGTAAGATATCTAGAGGGACATGGCATGAGCGATATGGAATATGGGAATGGGAATGGGATAGTGATGCGACATGGATTTTAGAAGACAACTCCGCTTGATCACATACTAGACATCATCAATAGAGCGACATTGGTTATTCCTTAATCAACAGATAGACCTCGCTGAATGCAATTTACATCATACACAGACGCCAGACCCAATCCTCCTCATGCCGTATTCCCCCCAAACCAAAAGTCCAACCCCATTACCACGTATGAAAGCCTGCTCGTGATACCCGCGCCGCTTAAAACTCTTGCTCCTCGTGGAAGAACATGCTGAAGCTGATGATGGTTCCGTAGATCAACAAACCGCCTACTACCGACATGATCATGGCCTCAATACGGATGAGGTCGGAGTGCGCAAGAACAATAGGAAGCGCTACAGATATTAGTACATTGCTAACATAAGAACGCGAGACGGTGCGATGAGGAAGGGAAGACGTACCCATTCCCATTACAACCAAGAACCCTGTAAAGAAGCGTCCCAAATCAAGCACCGCGGCACCAGAGCTCTCAACAAAGTCATCGGGATTGGCGCATCGGCTGCAGATCCAGTTGGGAACGGGTGCAATGACATATGTTGCGACGACGAGCAGTGGGAAGTACGATTGGTAGAGGGCGCAAGAGAGAATGACGAGCAGGAAGCCGACTGCCAAGACGAAGGAGAGGGCAATGATGGTTTTGAGGCCAGCGGTAGGCATGGTGGGCGTCGGTGTCCCCACGAAGGGGCTTTATCGGGGACCTGGAATTCTCGAAAAGGAATATCGCGGTAGACGATGTAGCTGCGGATGAAGCAGTTTCGTGAAGTGATGCTGGGATAGTGGAGGCTGGCGATGATGCGGCTCGGAGCTCTGGAGTCGTCACCTGGACTGCAGCTAATACCTGGTGGGCATGTTTACGGAGCGGCGTTGTTCCGTACCGGAAGGATGAGAGGTCCAAGGCACCAGGCTGTTGCCAAGCAGGAAGGCGGTGAGGTGGACAGAGAAAGCAGAGTGGATTGGTCTGAGGACCCTGGGCCTATCATCGCCTGGCAAAAAAAATCTGGAAGCGAACTTTCTTGGGTGCTTGAACAAAATAATCGGCGGCGGGGACCTTTTTTCCTCTTCCCCTACTGTTCACCATTACCAACGCTTTTGTGTTTCTTTCATTGAGCGACCACTGCTTTTTGGCAGTGAGGAGTCATTGTACAAGATGGCGTCGGATGAGATTATTTGGCAAATTATCAATCAGCAATTTTGCTCTTTCAAATTAAAGTGAGTTAAGCGGAAGTCTGGATCGAATCCAAGATTTGCATTGCATTTTGCATCTCACTACTGTCTGGACCGAGGAGCAAACTTGAATACAATTGTTTGCTAACAGATCAACAGAACCGAAAAGAACCAAAACTTCTGCCGCAATGAATACAACGTCACCGGTCTCTGCAACCGACAATCATGCCCGCTCGCCAACTCGCGCTACGCCACGGTGCGGCAGCACCCAACCAAGCAGACCCTCTACCTGTACATGAAGACAGTCGAGCGAGCGCACCTCCCGTCCAAGATGTGGGAAAAGATCAAGCTATCAAACAACTACACCAAGGCGCTGGAGCAGATTGACGAGCGCCTCATCTACTGGCCCAAGTTCCTCATCCACAAGTGCAAGCAACGTCTCACGCGGCTGACGCAGGTGCAAATCCGGATGAGGCGAATCGCCGCCGAAGAGGAGCGTCTAGGCGAGAAACTGGTGCCCAAGCTAGCGCCCAAGATCAAGCACCGCGAGGAGGCGAGAGAGCGGAAGGCCGAGGCGGCGGCGAAGCTGGAGCGCACGATTGAGAGGGAACTGGTGGAGCGTTTGCGACAGGGTGCGTATGGCGATCAGCCACTGAATGTTAGCGAGGATATTTGGAAGAAGGTGCTTAATGCTATGGAGAGGGAGGGCCAGGGCGAGAGAGACGAGGACCTGGACGAGGGTGTTGACTCGGAGGATGAGTTGGAGGAGGTGGATAGCGAGGCGGAGGATGGGGAGAAGGAGGTGCAGTATGTGTCGGACATTGATGAGAGCGAGGCGGAGCTGGATGAGTTGGAGGACTGGTTGGAGAGCGAGGACGAGGATGAGGAAGATGAAGAGGATGATAGTGAGGATGAAAAGGTTGGGGCTAAGCGCAAGCGTGGTCGGGTCGTCAAGATGAACAACAAGAAGGCGAAGCAGGAGAAGGAGAAGTTGACGCTCACGAATGATTTGTCGTGGTAGATGGGGTATGAAACGCGGAGGTTTGTGGAAGTATTACGTGGTTTTGCATTTGCTGGCGTTGCGGCGTCATTTCATTTCATTTTCCCATGTTCCATCGTTGTCCAGTCTGTATCTATCAAACATTCTTACCAATCAATGACTGCACAACCATTGAATTAAAGCAACCATTGTTTTCACGGTCCAGTACCATACGTATCTTTGTCCATCTTGTCCGTTTCTAAAATAAGCTCCTAGTCAGCCCCACCCGTAACAACTACCACCCCCACCATCACAGGTGACAGCATCATCACCATCTTCAAACCACCACATCACACCATCACAAAGCAGCCATGACATCCTGGTACTCCAACATCCTCACAAAAACAACCTCCCAAATCTCCTCCCTGCGCTCCACGCTCCTCGCCTCCGAGGCAGACGGCGACACCGAAGACGACACGCACGTTTGCCGCGTCCTGCGAAACTACTACACCGACAAAGGGCGTCCTCTGCCAGGGTGGCTGCCTCCCGATCCGAAAGCGCCCGTCCAGCCGGTCCAGCAGCCGCTCTATGTACAGCCGCAGGTCGGCTCGCGGTACGGCGGACTACAGGGAAATACGGGCGGCGGGTTCAGCAGTCTGTGGGATTCAGGGCCGCAGCAGCAACAGCCACAACAACAGCAGAGTCTACGACAGGGACGGGGCGGCGGAGGGAGGGAGGAGGTCATGGCTAGGCCGTTGCCGAGTCAGCGCGCGGGCAGTTATCAGGGGACGGGGCAGGCTGGCGCGGGGGGTGCAGGTTCAGCACAGGATCGGTTGAAGCAGAGACTTTGGGGGGCGGGGAGACAGAGTCCTGGACAGGCGGGGGGACAGTTCCAGCCGCCTGGGAATGGGGGCAATGATGATAAGTTTGCGCCGGGGGGGCCCTATTCACAGGATGGGAGGGGGAGAGGGAGGATGGGCTTGCCGAGTGGTCCTAGGGGGTATAGATAGGATACACGGAGGAGCAATAATAGTGTTATGAATAATTACGTTCTTTTTATCAAAATGGTATGCTAAATGAAATCGCTGGTCCGATATGTAAAAGTACAGTGCAATAACTACGTGTTTCTACTTTCCTGGCATGCCGTCGCCCTTTTGTGCTACTGTCTTGCGAGGCAGCACTTCCACTTTTCTGCTTAGCAGTCTTCTTAGTTCTGGGGAAATGACTTTTTGTTCCGTCTCGGCGTCTTTGCCTTTGGCTGGTGTCTGTGGCTTTGACTGTGACTGTGTCGACTCCTGGGACGACGCCTCAGCTCTTGGAGCTGGAAAGTTTTGCTTCTTGTCAATGGCCTCTACTAATCGTTGGAACTTGCGGTACAATGCTTCCGCTCTGATGAGCGTTGATTCGAGATCCATGGTGTTGGAAAGCTCATTCACTGCCCGAGTTGTTAGTACATGGCGACCACTGCAATGCTCAGTAAGGGGAACACATACCATATTTGAGAACTTCGTCAAAGGCCTTGAGGTGCTCCATAATGACGTCCCTGTGCTTCTCCAAAATGGCCAGCGCAACAAAGAGGTGAAACTCGGCGCTCAGATAATCTGTCCACAAGCCCTCCCACAACCTCAGTATATCTACCCAGCCAAACTCCCTCTTATACCACACCAGAATCATGCGGAAGAAGAAGAAGAAGTTGGTGCTGTCTGCCGATTGCAGATGATTCCACAACTTTGGATCCATGAAATTCACCAGGTGATCCAACGTGAGTAGCTGGCTGCGCATGCCGGACTGATCCCGCAAAAAGTTTCGCTCCATGCGTTCCATGAACTTTTGGAAGCCCCAAAATGCAATAGCGTCGTCTTGAATTACTGCATAGATGGGAGAGAGCAGATCGGACATGCCTTGCACGTAGCCCAGGTCTTTGTTGTATTCGTTGTACGTGAGCAGCATCTCCTTCATCTGCTCTAGGTGGACGTTTGTTCCGACTTCTGCAAAGGGTGAGTTGGGGTCTGGATGGGGCGTGTCTTCTCCTTGAAAGATGGCTACATTGCGGTCTGTTCGGTGAACGTCCTTTTCTGTAGGGGTGTTAGTGACAGGTGTAATTGCACCAAAAGGTCTGCACATACCGATTCTGCCTCTTTGTTCTCGCCACCACTCTCCCGCCTCACCCTCACCACCATCGCCCTCGAGGCGCTCCCACCACGAGTGCTTCAAACGGTAGTATTGATCCCGAAGTGACGCAATCTGCGCCTTTCGCTCATCCGCAGTCCCGTACCACTCGTACACCCCCAAGAGGAATAACCAGGCTTCCTTGCGAACGCCATCCTCAGTATCGAGGCCACCATGGAAGATGCGTTCCTTGACCTCGTCAACAGTTACTGATAACCGCCCAGTTTCGGGATCAAAAAACGTCTCCCACTCGGTCATGGTGACAGGTTTCCGCCTCTCTTCCAGAGACAACCCACTCGCTCCTTCAAGTAGCTCAAACTCGCCGACATCCGTGTCTTCAAGATCAACAACGTCCTTCACTGTCCAAATACGGCCACGTCGATCCCGCTCACTCTGTTCTGCAATACCCATAGCCCACCGAGCGAGATAAATCCTAGCGCTGTCAAACTCATCCTGGAGAGTTTGCACCTCTGGGGTTTTGAGCAACCTCTTGACCTGCGGCGGCAAGTTGTTCTTCTCGGCAAAGTCTTGCGCTGCCCTCCTCGTAAACGTGGTCACCTTGCTGAACTGATTCATAATGTTCCAGCCCGTTTCCTTGACAAGCTTGACAAACGGATCCATTTCCGCATCTCGACTGCTCCCAGCGGCCCTATTTCCCGTCGTGACTTGCTTAGATGCCCCGCCAGCCTTGGACCCAAACCCTTCCAAATCCTCCTTGCTTGGTTCTACAAGATAGACGTTGGGTTCGGCGCCGGATCGCTCAATCTTGACATACCTCCTGAGCCATCGCAACACTTCGTCTGCTCCCCAAAACATCTGTCCAGACTCGCCAAACGGGTCAAAGTTGTCCCTCGCAAGCTTCTTCTTTTGCAAAATGGTACTCTCGCACTCATTATCATGGAAGAAGAGAGCAGGGAAGCTGTCACCAGCTCTGGAGTTGATGATGATGGAGCCATACCACCAGCCTAGACTCGGCGGCCGTACCAGCAGAGAGTAGATGGCGCTGACAGGGATAGCAAACGAATAGCCACCGACGGAGCCGCTATGTGTTGTGACAGTAGGCGGCGGTGGTACCAAGTAGGATTGCTTTGGCGGTGAGTCGCCATCGCAGAGGTCAACTTTTACGTATATGCTTGCTGAATCTCCAAGTGCTGATTCGGGAACCCATGCCAGCAGCAGATCGGAAGAGCCGGGGGTATGGACTCGCGGGAGGACGATGATGTTGGGCGCCCGGAAATGGGATGCTTTTGCTGCAGCAGTGCTATGTAGCCTGGTATGTTATCTTTTGCCGAAGGAGTCGGATGGACGTAGACCTGCCGGGGTTAGCTACATCTTCTGCATCGCATCAAGATATCACGGGGTGGGGCAAGTAGATGGAGCATCAAAGAGCTTGCATACCTTGCTTTTGGAAAACAACAGCTTGACTCCCCTCCCTGTCTCCGTGTGTGTAATGGTATTGTAGCCGCCCTCTTCATCGTCACTCATGGCGTAAAAGCTCGCCGACGGCGATGCAGATAGGGTGGAATCTTGATGCTCTGGTGCCGACCGTGTCAATGTCATGATCTGCTTGAGTCGTCGGCTTCGGCTGCGGGGCGAGCAAGTACCAAGTACCGATGGAAATGGCAGCTTCGATACCGTCGACGTCAAGCGTAGGAGCCTTCAAGAGTCGAAGCTGGAGTTTGAGTTTTGTCGAGGACCATGGACAGCATCAGCTGTATCTTAATGTCCCGTGTGTGGTCAAACGGGCCATGTGAACGTTGTCTGTGGCTGAGTGAAGACGAGCTTGAATGACGACGAAAGTCAGCCCAAAGTTCGTCGTCCACGCGGTCATTCATGGAGGGGCAAACTGGGTGTACCCAGTACCGACACTAGGGCGGCCCATCGGCAGTAGATTTTGGTAGCGGTACCCCGCCGCACATGAACCTTGAATGGAACTCGTCATGAGCAGGCAGATGTGGCTAATAGTGCGACTGCATACGTACAGACACACGCAAGACGCTCAGTGGTTATTCAAGAGGAGGAAGAGTGTGTTTGTCCATTTGTTCTGGAATGCGAGGTAGAACACTTTTTTTTTTTTTTTTTGCTGTTCCTGTGAATATTCATGTGTACTCTGCTAGGCAGTCTCCTGTGTCATCTCGCTTCTCACTTACATGGATCGTCGCGATTCCCCAGCTCAAGCCCCAGCTGGACTGAGCAAACAGTTTTTCAGATTTTGGAAAATACCATCGTGCCCCTTATTCCTGTTTGATGACTGCCCACAGATACCGTGGTACTTACGGCAATTCAGACTGCACATCATATGGATTTGCTTCTTTGCTATGGCCTGTCGTGGGATCACTGCCTATGGGCCATGACGACACAGATTCTTGTCTAAGTAGCAAAACGTGTCGTAAGGTTCCTGTTCTTATATGCACTGCCCACATATGGGCTTCAATATTTACAATAAACCCCCAAATTACCAACCTTGATTTGCCCCGACGAGCCCACCGACCTCATACATCCATCCTCTGCGGGTGTATTCAACCTCTTCGTTCACCACAGCCCATTACCGCTACACTTGCCCGTTCCAAGTTTTGCTTTGAACCTCAGTTTCCACTGCAGTTTCGGGATCTGTATAATGAACGGGTTTGTGAATTCGAACCATCCACAAGAAATAGTCCTCGATAACGCACAGATTCAGCAAGATGCCGTTGGCGTGCCAAGCGATTCCGCACACAATGGCTCCGGCAACAGCATCCAAGATGAAGTGATTCGCTGTAGCAACAATAGCCGTCAGAATAAGCGCTGGGTACGACATGCCGAGTGCAACGATTGAGACCCGTCTCCACGAAGTAGGGCGAACACCAGAAATCGGAAGTGTCGCAATCGTTAGACCGATGAGCAATGAATAGCCAAAGTGCAAAGACGGCATCGCAGCTATGGCTTGTTAGTTACGACTTTATATCCGCAGAATATCTAGAATATCCAGACTCACCATATTGGTTGCAGAACTTATTAGTGGTCCACACACTGCTCTCTCCATCGGAACTGTGCACTGTATCGACGAAACCAAAGCTCTTAGCCTCAACTGCACTGTCTCCCTCATATTCCGGATCACTCAGCAGCCTCGGTGGCATGCATGGCCAAAGTGTGAAGACGACAAAGGCCAACAAATTGCACACAGCCATGGTGCGTCTCCGAGCCTCGTACAATGCTGGTCCCGCAAGAATATTATCGTTTTGAACACGGCCACTCGTCACACGGCCCTTTCGAGTCGTCGTCAGGTAGAAGAGAGCGACAAGGAAGAATATGGTGCCCGGTATGTGAATGAACGAGTACACTCGATTGATCCAATGCATCAAGAGCGGATGTTGGAGGAACCAGCGCTGGATCGGAACTTCCCAAAAGATATGGAGTCGTTGCTCAAGATGAATGACCTGCAAGGCGTGTCGACGAGCTACATTAACAGTACCCTCTACAAGAGTAACCGCTGTGAACGCTCGACCGAGCTGGTATACCTGGGGTGATGTTAGGTGAATCTGCCATGCATTACTTCACACCCACAGACATCTCTACGTACCCAATAAATGAGAGCCCAATACCATGCCTCGGCAAGGAAGGGGAACTTTTGGAGCACTCGACTGAGAAAACGGTCCTTGAAGACTAGAGTGTTGGGCGAGGTCACTATCTTCTTATACCCGAATAGCTGGATCTTTCGGCGGCGCAAGGTAGGTATTTCGTGGAGTGAAGGTGACGAAGGTGTTTTCCAGGTGCTGTCTGTCGATGACAGACTATCTTGTGAGGAGCTTCGTCTACTGAATTCATCGCTCTTTTTGAGTGATCCATCGATAGGTGCCCAGGCAACTCGACCTTCTCTGAAGTTGTAGTCCTTGTTTCTGTTGAACCAAGCACCTCCAAACAACAAAGTTACCACGACGAGTGGTTCAAGAAACGCACCCACCGCCATGACGAAATGGCAGGAGCGAGGCCGAAGTTGCAAACTGAAAAGGGCAGGAGGTAGGTACTCGCACGTGAGCTGGCAGCTTAATAGTTTGCTTTGCCAGTTGCGAGGAGAGAGGAGAGAAAGACCCTAACTTCAACTCGTAATCGATACATTCGATACCGAAAAAAGACTAAAACGTAACTGGCAGCAAACTACACAATACACAGCGCGAAAAGGGACTCGGGAATCAGACATTAGACGACACTGGGAAAACCAGCCTTTTTGACTCGGCCGACTTGGGATGATGCTACGGCAGCTACGGGGATGGTGGCGGTTATTCACCAGTTGAGACGTTTACAAAGCCAAATCCACTCCGCTTACACTGACAAGTCCGTTGAGCATCATACAAATCTGGATACAAGCCACTGGTACAGTTTCTGATTTAGCACACATTTCCCACCTTGAGCCCACCGCAAAGTCCGTCCAAGTGAAGCTCGTTTTAAGTTTACAAACCAAGATGATGGGAACAACGGAGCAACGTCCCCACCGCCAAGACCAGTGGCGCATCTCATGGTCAAAACCGTCCAAGACTATTAGCTCCCATAGGCGGACCAGGTCTTGGAGTGTTACAGGGCACAGGGGTGAAGCAGCCGCTAGTATCGAGCCTCCATCGAGGAGTCGGAAGACGGGCTTGATCGATGCCGATGATGTCGAATGGAATACTGCTTCAAAGTCGGTTTAAAGTGAAGATGCATAAGCAGAACTTTAACGAGTTGCAAATCCAGATTGGAGGCCTAGCAGAATAATTCGCTATCAATAGTCACCAGCTCCGTGGCTTCTGGAGGTGAAACGGCAACATTCCGTCCAGCCATTAGGACATGACACCCGGACATCAAAAGGGAAGCCATCGCACAATATTCGGACACATGGTGGGCCGGCCCAGTGCATCAAGGACGAAAATTGTCCCAAAGAATGAACCCCTGCCTGACCAGCCCCCAGCATGTGGCTTGGCACAAACTGTTCCAGATGGCACAGGAAATTATTGTGTTTGTCAAGCTCAACACTGTACCGAGGAGCCGAATTTATCACGGCGACCGACCTGGTACAGTAAATGGAATACGTCACCACAAAACTGTCGCGGTTACTTTTACTAATCCAGCAAAGATGATGGCAAAAGCTTGACAAAACACACTGCACAAGTTACCACGAAGGAATGATATTATCATCATCATCATCCAGACAAGCTACCTGTGGCGCTAGAGAAGGGATGGATGGGCACGCGAGCACTCAACTCCGTCACTAACACAATGTGTTGGCGGCAAGCAAGGATTGGCTCCGGCACATCCGCCATAATCCCAACGCAGCCCACACAACAACGACCATACCCAAGAGTTGTCCAAGCCTGTTCCGCCGATAGTTCATGCTGGTGCGGCCAACGTTCATGCTCCTTTTCTCTTTCCTGTACAGAGCCTCCATGACAATCGGGGTTCACCCTTATCCGTCTCACCGACCCTGGCTCACCTCCAATGGCGCACAGTTTGTGAAGCACGATTACTGAGAGATGTCGCGTGACCCCAAGGCCAACCGTTTTTATACTCTCAGCAACATATTTTGGCAGTGAAGGGGGCCAAGAGGTATTCCTAAGAAACACAAGCGTATGGAATCCTATCGTTTCTGCATTGTTTCCTGCCATCTTTACATGTTTTTGGCAATCCTTCGACCTGACAAAATGGCAAGATGCATGTGCTAGCCTCCGCACCTCGACGTCACCTAGCTTTTCTTGGCACACCCGACGGTTTTTAAGTAGTCAGGGTTTGAGTTATCTCCGCTTGCTAGCGGCAGTGTTTAGGCATTCGGTTGGCGCTAAGCATGAAAGTGGCCATCTTGTCGCTAGTACAGTTGAGATGGAATAAGGGTTACAAGCTCACCTGGTTGCTGCTACCCTCCTTCGCGCTTCGGACCCTTTGCCATGTCCGTGAACAACAGAGATGGGGTACCGCGGTTGCGATGACTTCCAATACACGTGGAGTTGCCCTTGGGTTTTGGATTGCCGGCGGCAATAGTATGCCACCAGAGCAAGCGTCTGCGGCACCATCACTTAACAAGAGCAAAGCTATTTCATCAACATGACTGACTAGCAACATGGGTACAGTTGTATAAAGTTCGAGCATGCCACAACCTTGGCTTGTTGTCAGCCCAGGGGATTCATTGTACCTGTCAACAAAACTAAGAACCCCACAGCCAGGAAGAAGTTTTCAGAGAGAGTTATGTTCAGTCGTGAGTTGAATGAATGAAGGGGATAGCATTGCGCGTACTGGATATAAAATGTTCATTCCCGGTGCTTCCGGGCACTGCTGGCTATAGTCTTGGCATTGCTGCAAAGATGCATGTCCCTTGACTGCGGAGTAGATACGGCTCCCCAATTTAGTAACAAGTAGGCTAATCATTGTCTGCCGGTTGTGCCCGAGCGAGCTGAATAACTGACCGCTCGAAGTGGCGGCGTCTTAGTTGAAGAGAATCCAGGGCCAGGGGATGATGAGACGGGCTGGGCATTGAGCAGCAAATTGGCGGTTTCGCCGCTTACATATTTGAATTCACTGAATTATGGCATAATGTAACTAAATTGTTTGGCAGGTTTTGTCAGTTATGCAAAGAGAAAGGCGAACTACAAGCAATCCTGCAAAACCAGAGATGTGTTTACTATGCCAATCTCCAGCAAAACATCATTCTCCCACAGAAGAATAGCATCAATGAACATAACGCCATCAATAAATAACCAACACTTACGCAACCCTGGGGATATCCCCCTAAACTCCCAACATTCCAAGTATTCCTGTTTTGCTTTTCCCCAATAGCAAACCACGAAACAAGAACAACCTGTCCAACCCAACACTCACCTCTGCTACGCAAGCAACTCGCCATTCTCTGTTTGAAACGAGCCGAACTTGAAAATATCGGCCCCATGCTTCCCTTCTATAAAATGTTCTGGCGGGTTGATTGCGAGTGCATTCCGGACGCTCTCCGTAGTTTGATTTGCATTGATATGAACAGGAGGCGGTTTGTGACTTACCAATGATGATAATTTGCAACAAATGGAGTCAGTCAAAAGCATTCACTAATTCGACTCGATCCTTGGTTCTATCAACAACTTAACCACGGCCATTGTCGTGTCATGTCCAAGAACCAGATGCCGTTTCCTATTCGGGACAGGGGAGAAATATCATCAATGCGGGGGACTGGGGAGCGGAGTCGGCAGTTGTGCCGATGTGCTTCGCCTCAATGCAGTCAGCTAAGCCATGACCAAATATAATTTTAGAATCATGCGAGTATTCGTACACTAGGTCTTATGCATATAGATTGGCATGCCCCTCTGCGCATACAATAAGGACCAGACTTCTGACGGTTCTATTCCACCACGATAGCTGTAGCGTACGCAGGCGGTAAAGCTCAGAGTCATCGCCCTGTTTATCTGCCAACATGGAACATAAACCTACGCGTGGTGCCGGGAGAGGTCAATATCTCACTGGAGCCTTCGCGGCATCAAAGGGATAGATAGGGGAATCCCTCTGGGCGTAAGAACCAAACACACACAGGAGCCTTGGCATGTAAAGGAAAGCGAGTCATAGATGTTGACATTTTTATACGCCTATGCTATGTTGCTTCTACCAGGCCGCCATGACTGCAGGTCCATAATATCATCTTTGTCTGGCTAGATCTAAAGAACCCCGACTATAATCCTGATCCTAATGCCAACACCAGCATCGAAGGTCTGCGGAAGCTAGCCCGCGATATCCTGCAACCTGCTGGCGTCAAGGTTCTCTACGGCTTCTACGGCTCCCAGGTCACCGAGCGATCCTACCGAGTTATCCGCGACGGTTTAAATGAGAACGAGAGCATTGGCGTGGACGGCGCTCCATATGCCGTCGGGGGCGAATTCACACTCAATGGTCCACAGGATATCAAGAAGCGCGTCATGTCTACGGGCTTATATAACCCGATGTTCTATTTCGGCGACTGCAACGATGCATGCACATCCACATCCATCTGCCCGCGGCTTCGATGTGCTGCTGAGTCTAAAGTCATGGGAAAGGTGTTTGGATGGACCATCTCGCGTAATAGAGCCGAGCAGGCGACTAAGATGATGGGCGAAGCTCATGTCGATGGCCGCATTTACGGGTTTGTTGCCACTCACTACTACGATCACGCTGATACACGAGCGGCGCTGGGCATTATCACTGACTGGTTAGCCAAGAACAAGGACAAGCGATACCTCGCCACTGTTAACGACCAGCCTTGGTGAGCTTCCAGACATTGAGGCCCGGCCCTGCCGTCCTGGTTGATAAAATCGTTAGCAAAACGATATATACGGGAAATAGTTGTTAGTAAATCTACAATAGGTTATCACAGCATCGTGGCAACGGATAGTAGACTTCTAAAAGAATCCTATATAAATTCATAATTCACGTATAAAGAATCTTAAATGGCTAGCATGCCGTACTCTCGGAACTTTAAAGTGGCCTATGGTACGGTTGCTAATATTACTTAAGTAGCTAAGGTTTAGCTCCCAGCTACACCAGACGTGATTAGTAGTTAGAGAGAATCAGAAAACGGAAACGCTAACTGCAACACATAAATTACGGAATGTGTTAAAGTATATCATTTTCAACAGATCAATGTGCCCGAGTTGGATGAACACTTTCAGCTTCGAAGAGAAGTAATCTTGAGTCCGAACAAGACATGTCTTCTCGCTTTGAGAATGGGACGACAAAGCTTGCGACAGTGGATTCATACCGATCCCGAGAAGCGACAGAAAATATGGCTACGTCGCAAAGACGCCGCCTGAAAGCCGATGTTATAGGGGCCGCTCAATGTATCTCGTCTTGGAGAGGATTGGCGCTTTACGAAACCAGGACCCCTTGGGGCAATTCTGTAGCCTCTGCTGTGGATGTGTACATACATGTATGTACTAATATATGCGGGTAGCCCGAATCGGGTTTGTCCCGGTGATGACAGCTGTTATGAGAGCACACGGCCCTGGGGTTTCAATGAGCACCTGTACCTGATACTGAGTTTTTGGACAGCTTCCCAAACACAACGTATAAGAAGAACAGTGTAAAGCCATCCGATTGGGTACGTTTCTTGTCTCAGACAAGGAAACGTGGTAAGCGAGACCAAATCACGACGACTTGACCTACTGCCGGTTAAGATGTAAGTTGCCGTGTGGCGCGATCGCACTAAACCCATACAACATGGGGCAAAAAGAAACAATGGCCTTCGGGACACCAGACAGCCAGATGCCGAGATCGGCACTTGCCCAAACGTGAGTGAATTCACGTGATACCCCAGAGTGGTTTGGCGTAAACGGCATTGTTCTGACCTTAAAACGGACAAAAGTGGATCAATTGATGCGGCCAGGCAGCCAGCCCCCCAGCCAGCAATCCTCCCAGCGCCGTTTGTCAGGTCGGGGTGTATCCACTGAAGCACTTGAGGGTAGGGACTGTGCTGCACATGTGGACTTAGTGACGCCAAATGCAACTGCTGTTGGACAAATATGTGCTGTCCGGTGCCTGGCAGCGCATTCTGCCCAGAGCGTCGCAACTTCATCACCACCACGGTCGAGCCTAGATTCATCGGCAGTCGTCGCATCTGAGGCTACCCGCAGGTGATAAGCTTTCTCCATACGACCAAAACATATCCAGACACCATAGTACACTCGTTTTATCGCCAGTGCCAACGACTTGGGCAGATTGCTTCCCCGCCTCTGCCAACCGACACTGCCTACTTGCGTAGACAGCACCCGGCAGTGGTTGGCGTTGAAGAAGATTGGAGACCCTCATCATTCTTCGAAAATGAACTTATGCCCATGCAGCATAGAATGGCAAGCCACAAACCAGAAAAGGAGATACCCTTGACAGAAACGCAATGTGTCATGCTCGAAGCCGCTATAGAGAGGGCCTGGAACAGCGGCGTTCGCTTGGACGACCACGAACTTCTTGTCAGGTGGCTAAAGCAGCAGGGCGTCTCGGACGACCTTCTTGACCGTAGACATCGAGAGTTTATATTGACACTTGCCCTAAAATATGCCTGTCGAGCGAATCGAGATCTGGGTAGACGGGCTGCCCTGGAATTCAAGCCGCCTACGCCGCCTAACGATTCTTTGAACGACATTGACCCCGATTCCCTGCGTAACCAGGGCGGCGGTAGCGTGGAACAGGTGACTTTTGATGTAAGCATCACATGACTTATCATCCGCCCTTCAAGCCATAAGTAAAGCATCCGTCCGCTAACACTTGGGGCTAATGAAGGAGACCGAGGATGAGATAACGATCAGCATGTCGGAGCCTCATGGTCAAGAGTGGGATGGCGTTTCGGCGAAAAGATGTCAGCAGAACTCGAGTTTTATCACATGCGATGTAGCTCGTCGACTTCCAGTGTACGCGACCGAGGGCGACAAAATAAAACTGAAGCTTAAGCTGAACGGAGCCTGGGACGATCACCGCACCTATGTGACAGCTTTCACGGTAGTATCGGACGACACCATGAATGTCGATGTGGCCTTGGGGAGAAATTGGAAAAATAACGGCTCCGATGACATCGAAGACGCATCTATCCAGAGCCAGTCAGTACTAGGTAGGATATTATCGCCCCTGATTATCACCTTTTCAATGCGTTGTTTGACTGACTAAAACAGAAGACCAAGCCGGCCGGAGCTCAGAGAGCCAGCATTTGCATACTGGGCCATCAAACCGAGATGTACTGTTATTACACGTGGTCAAGACTTTGGGGAAGGTAGTTGACGAGGTCGCAAGGCCACAAGCGGCTTTAGACGAACTTGGTACTCCCAACCCTTCATGGCCTGCATCTACAGGCAACGCATCATCCAATATTCAACTCGAGAAAAGATTTGCAGCGGAAGCTTCGTCTGGGCGACCGCATAAGCGGATGATGCCGTCCCGACCTGATGCCTAATTCGAACCATCCGATCCGGGCAGGTGGCATTTAAGAGAAATCGCATTCGGTTTCAAAAGTACAAATCGTACCCATGACCAGCAGTGTTTTGTTTTAATCTTACATGCCCAAACTTCTCAATCATTTATACCGAAGTAACAGAAGCATGCTCAAGATTGTAGCAAAGTAAGTCTGGTCTCGTGGCACAAACGGCGCAAACCACCGTTGCTGACTTATGCGCTCATAGAGAGAAAGACCACTGCCTCCGGTATTCAAGACTATGACGATCTGTGAATCTGCATCGAGCTAGGATGATGAAAACCTAGACGGTCGACGAAACCGCCGATGAGAATCAGCTTCAACTGGGTAACATACGTTAAGGAGAATGCAAACACCAGTGGTGTTACGAGGCAAATGATACACACACACGCTTAATCTACTTCATCTCTGTGAAGTAGAATCAGGCTGAATTAGCCAAATGATTCTGCGACGCCAGTTGTCAGACAAGAACACCACAGATAGCTCGGCCAAACTCCATGCATGACCGGGCGGTGCTCTTTTCTTTGACAGCATGTCGGCGTCTGCTGAACTGTGGGTGGCGACACTCATAATTCATACGTTTACAGAATTCTATACGTTGAACGACGAATACGTTGAACGAAGAATTCTATATATTGACAGAAGAGCATCGAGGATTGACAATTTGCTCAGTTTGTATGTTTGAAAGAAGTTGCAAGTGTTCATGATACATATCTGCATGACTTTGGTTACTTTTCCTTGCGTATATTTCAATGATTAGTATTACTGTGCTGTACTGTAAGCTTAGGCAGCTTTATGCAAAATTTGAAGGCGCGAGCTGGGCGACCATGACCACCAGGCATCTGACACGTGCGAACACCTGATACGAAACTCACCGGGTGACATTTCATTGTACATGTTGGGGCGGGTGTTGCATGGACTGCTTTGTACTAGGATGGCGATCAGGCAGGCTGAAGTTTTGCGTTGATGCCTGATGCCAGTGTATAGTGGCTCGCGCTTCACGGATGGGTGCAGTTTTGTTGGTCCGACCTAGGAAACAGGCAAAAGGCACATGCACTTGAGCAGGCAGTCGCGTTCTTATGTCAACTTTGTACGTTTGTAAGTACCGGTACTGTACCGGTACTGTAACTTTAGAGACGAAAACAAGAACATGGCAAACTTTTTCCCAAATACAGTATAGCAGTACAGTACAGTACAGTACAGTACAGTACGGCACGCAAATTAAGGAGTAAATGTCAATTTCCATACTGTAAACAAATGTCGGTTAGTATTCACTGTGCGCATAATGTCCCGCCCTAGACCGATCGCTATACGAGTATCCCTGCCCTGCAGACTAGTCACAGATGCGAAACGCAAAAGAAATTTGGTTATCAGAAACCGAAACCAGTTCCGTATCCTCCTCTGCGCTGGAATCTCACAACATCTCTTGATCATCTCCTCGCCCACAACCAAATCTATGCAGTATTTTGCTGGCCTATTCACCAATACTAGCAACGGCCCGAACCCGCGATGCGATTTGAACATGTCCCTTTTTGGGCCGCCCCTACCAATGTACCTAGCTAAGCTGTACGGAGTAGATACAGTTTTCTTCTCACAAATTGCTGTCCGCGCATATGTCGCTTCCCGCGAGCATGTCAAAGGGAGCCATGTCCAACACCATACAACATGAACTTCGCCGTGTGTGCCCGCCAGTCCACAAGGTGACCGGTGTGTACGACGTGGACTCGTAGCGTTGTCCCTGGTACACCAACTCTTCTCGATGATGCCCGGGCTCGACTTTTAGGTGGCACTCGTTGGCGAGTCTGCGCAGTATCCAGCTCCTGGTGGACCGGTGCTGCTTGATCACCGTGATGCTGTGCCACTTTCCGTGGGGATCATGGATTTTGGCTGGAACACCGGCTAGCTGCGTGGCTTCGTCGTATTGAGTTGGTTGCGAGACAGTCTCGGCTCGTGAAATGTCCTGAGTAACCTGGTTGCCTGGTCAGTGTTTCTGTAGTCGACACGTCATTGTAGTGTCGAGTCGAGGTGACATTTTCAAACCCAGCCATGGCCAGGAGGCAATCCTATTAATACAACGTCCATACATGTATCCAATGTACTGTACGGAGTATTAATACCGTCACTGGAAGTTTCACATCTATGCCATGGTACGTACTTTCGAGAAAAGCATGCTGCCCCTAGTTGACTCCCAACTGAGAAGACTGTGAAACATCATTTTTGGACAATTTTTCCTATCGGTAGCCGGGCCAAAGCACGGGGGACGGGGTTCGGGGTTCCGACTAGTTGGCACGTACCTCCATGTCGGTCTGAGGAGCAGATGACGATGACGCCTCGCCGTAACCCTCTAGCTCGTCATTACAACAAAATCCACAGAAGGCACGGTCAGTATGGGCGCGGGACTGGATGATCATACGCTTTAGCTGTCTAGAGTTGGGTCGTGCGTCCTTGGCTCTTTGCAGCATCGCACGCACCCACATCAAGGGTATATCATCGCAGTGTTTGCCCTCTGCTTCGAGAGTTGTAATGCTCTCTTCGATTCCTTGGGGACAGTCTCTGAAATTTTTGGATCCGTAATTCTTCAGCGTGTCATGCACAAAACTCCTCGGTCTTCCTTTTAACACTGCCGCCATTTCAAGGAACACACATCCAAGAGACCAGATATCCGTGTTGGAATCTCGGGGTTTAGCCTCAGCGGCTTCTGGGGCGCAGTAAACAGGACTGCGCCTTTGTTCCTCCAACGTTGTTGTATGGCCCGACTCGCTCCAGTCGAGGGAGATTCCAAAGTCGGTTAGCATGAGCCTGTTTGCTTTGACGAGGATGTTCCTGGGCTTGATGTCCTTGTGACGTATTTTCATCTTATAATGCAAGTATTCGAGCGCTGTTGCGAGGCATCCAAAGAAGCTGGCCAGGACGACTTGTTGGTCAACAGGATTGGAATGCGAAAAGTTGTCTAGAAATTCATCCAAGTTACAGTCTGCAACCGGGTCCATGACTATGCCAACTATCGCAAGATCCGCATAGCTGCCCATGAGCTTAACACAATGATAATGGTCGATCCTCTTCAGGACTTCAAGCTCTTCCTTGACTGACTTCATCTGTGCCATGGCGTCATCGTAGCGATTGTGGCGCCGGATTCTCTTGAGTGCATAGAACTTTCCATCAGTGCTCTCTACCTTGGAGACGTCGGCATAGCCGCCTTGCCCGATAATGCTTATCCATTTAAGGGACTGTGGGACTATTGGTCTTTCTTTACTCAGGGCATGCTGACTCAAGTGATGATGGCGGCCGTTCAAGTCGAAAGAGTCATCGAGAAAGGAAGGCTGTGCTTTCAGAAATCGGTCGTATTCGCCCGGACTGAGGTCCACTGGCACGCATGATTCCGACACTGGCAACCAGTAGTCTGTGAACCCAGACTTCACAGTTGAAGCAATCTTGTTCCGGCTGCCAATAACTTCTAGGAGAACCGCAACTCTAATCGAATAGGAGAGGTTTCTGTGGTCTTTTACGTCTTTCAAATACTCCCGTAGCTCCTCAAACGAGCGCTCGATGTCACCAACAGAATGCTGCCGGATTGCCATCCGGGTGGCGGAGCCTGCATGCCCAGGTTGGTTGGGCTGACCACTGGAGCCATGGGGCTCCATTTGTTCCATCAGATCTAATCCTTGGGTACACAAAGCTTGGATGAGAGACCCCTTTCGGAATATAAAAGTAGAATTTTGTGGGGTTGAGAGTGCCAAGTCGCAGGGTTGGCGGCAGCAAACGCTGTCAATGTACGGAGTAATTGTTGTCAGTCAATATGACAGAGCGTACTGTACTGTGTGACACTCTGTAACTGCTGGTTGACTTTTGATTTTGACTTTGTCTTCCCTTCTTTGTTGTCTCTGAATGTATCTGCTAACGCAAGAGATGCAGATTTGCGGAACCATGGCTTCCAACTACTTAAATCTCAATGTTTCTACCACAGCCTTGTATCCCCCGCTTGAGGCGATTCGAGTCTTGGGCCGCTGCGGCCCAAGCTCGTCGGGTATGACATGAGCTCAAGTCAAGCAGTACTCGTTGGGCGCGGACACGGGGATGGAAATGAGGCGACCAAATATCAGATGCATATGTAGGCTGCTGTGGCCCATAATAGCGAAATCCGCCCCTCCATTACTCCCCTTGCTTCACACCGAGGAAGAGAGCCGTCCGATCAGCTCCTGGGGAGCGGAGGGACCATAAAGGCGTCCTTTAGCCGCCCAAGGCGACACGGTCGAGGTGCAGATATGAGGATCGAGCCGTTTCAGAATCTAGACGCTTTCGGCCCCGTACGCTTGTAATTCGAGATGGCTGACGCGCTGTCCGTGGTAGGAGTTGGCCTCAGCGCTGTCTCCCTGGTTCTGCAAATCACCGATGAGTGCATCAAAGGTTTTTAGCAACTTGTCCCGAGGGAAGGGAAAGGGGCTATCTCTATGCGCCCGGCTGCTTGAACAATGCTAACTGACACAGGGTACAAGTACATTACGGAAGCGGCCAATATGCCGGAGGCATATCGATATTTACGAGTCCGGCTTCAGATGGAGCAGCAGCGGTTCCTGAGTTTTGCCATGACGGCAGGACTTTTGTCGAGCGAAAGCAGATTATACACTACGCTGCAAGTCAATCAACAGCTGTTGAAGGGGGTTTTAATTGAGATTAATACGCTCTTTCAGAAGTTTGAAATGGCAAATGGAAAGTATGTGGCCACGACACATTGGAATGAGCACCATGGTATTTGGGAAGCAGAACCCCAGACAAATTTGATGGACATGATATGCCGCACCGGAGATTCAATATCTCGCAGCAGCGCGGGAGGTACATATGCCGTCTCAAAGGAGTCTCCTTCTCGTCCCAGGAGCTTCACAACGATCCGTGGCCGCGCGGTCAACAAGGTAAAAAAGCTACGCACTGTTCTCGTGGAACCCAAACGATTTGTCTGGGCCTCGTCCGATCGTGGTACGTTTGAGGAGCTCATCAAGAAGTTGGCGGAGCTTAACTCGTTTCTCATAACACTGCTCGATAGTGCAAGCGCAGCGGATTTGGAGAGGACCATGGATTCGAGCTACTTGGAGATTATGCAAGTCCGAGACGACATTGCCAGCCTGAAGAATTTGGTTCAGGCATTAACACCTCACAAGCCAAATGCTGAAAGGGGCTGGGTTAAGCCCTTTTCTGCTAGTTCTGCGAATGGAGAGTGTCACCGCGGGTCAATGCAAATGCAAAATCCCCTTGATCAAGCGAGGAGAGAGTATTTGAAGAAGCTGACAAGCATCAAAATCCAGTGCATAACTGTTGACCAGCCAGAAAAGGCAGCTACGCCTTCTCTTACTAATGGACTGGATCGCGACATGTTTGATTTCCCGCAAGGTCCAGGTCCACTGAACATACATTGTGCATTCGGGCCCCAACACGAGAGCAGTCGACAAGTTCGGGGGCCGAGTAGAGACCTACAATACTGGAATGGGCACCATATCTGGGTCGAGTGGTTAACCTTCTCGCCCTATGAGCAAAAAAGGAAGAAAGCTAGAGACCAGGCAAAAGCCAGGTCTCTTCTGCTAGCTGAGCTTCTCCGACAGGAGCTCCCGACAGAGTTTCGAAGTCCACCCTGCCTTGGATACGTCAAGGCAATTGAACAGGAGGACGACACAAAATTCGGCCTCGTATTCAAAGTCCCGCTGGAGGCTGAATCCATAGTGCCTCCGCGCTTATCCACTCTTCGACAATTACTAGGTACGCGGCCAAAACCTTCTCTCAGTTCCAGGATATCTCTATGCTCTGTACTCGCCGAAGGCATCCACAGCTTTCACGCTGTAGACTGGCTACATAAGGGCCTGCGCAGCGAGAATATCCTCATTTTTGGGGCCGATCCGGTTCGGAACCAAGAACAGCTCGTACAGCCGTACATCACAGGCTTTGAGCTTTCTAGACCGAATGACGAGCCTGAGATGACGGAGAAGGCAGCTTTTGATCCGTTGGCTGAACTCTACAGGCACCCTTTTGCCCAAGCAGGCGAGAACACGGGGTCGTATCGTAAAGCATATGACATGTACAGTTTTGGTATAATTCTTGTAGAGATTGCACTGTGGAAACGCATTGATGTCGTCTTGAGGTTCGACAACCTGACAACAATGAAGCTGAGGGAGTTCCGCGCGGTGCGGGAACTGCTGCTCGGAGAAAGCCTCGACGACGCACAAGACTCAATAGTGCCGGATACTCCCACGTTGTCAACGCAGTCGCCATGTCTGCAGAGGGTCTCAAACAAGTGCGGTGACTCGTTTCGCGACATGGTCAAGATATGTCTTGCTGCCGATGAAGTAGAGCAGCCAGCGTATGGTGGGGAGTCATATTCCTCGCGGAGCCAGAGATTGAGAACGATGTTCGATGAGCAAGTGTTGGGTCGCCTTCGGGCAATAGAAGAAGCTTTACGGGGCGTGCCTTGATTTTGCTCTCTGGCTATAAGAGTTCTATTGTCCGGAGCAATAACTTACGCCATGAAGGTACGAGTGGTGTTGTGCTCTAAAAATGAACAGAGACCGGTTTCTCACTGCATCTTTCGCATAGTAGAACTTCGTAATCATTCAGTAGTCAGGTACGGATCTGCTAGTGTAAGCCACTGCTTACACTGCACTTACACACCTACGTTTAATCGCACAAGACTCGATGCGTGTCCGTACCTTCCACGCACACTGCAGGATAATAGAGGCAATAGCTAGTTAGGAGTATGTCACGAGTAGGTGTCTGATATAGTTGAGAGAGAGGTAAGAATCCGTTACATATTTCATTAAGATGAGACATAAAAGGAATTGGGGGGGGGGGGGGGGGGGGTTTCTGGTGTAGACGCGGTGGAGGAGGGGAAGTGGTGTGGGAAGCTTGAGCCTCGCCATGTGACTGACTCAGGTGCCATTGCTCAGGAAGCCGGCTGAGAAAAGAAATCTCGGACGATGGGATTTGGCGGTAGCATATTGTACTGTTATCTATTGAACGAAGACAAAGGCTTTATCTCTAACTACGATATTACTCAAAACAGCAGACTACATATGAAGGTTGACACTCTGGCCCGTGTGATTTAGTACGGCAACTCAACTCTAGGCTCTATCATTGCCGAGAAGACAGTCCCAAACTTCGAAACAGATAGGAGGTCTGACTACCGGTATCGGGAAATCTCGCGCGCCCTTAGGCTTAGACCATCCCTTTGCCACAGTGGGATTATCCATTGGGTTGCCCAACCTCAAGAGATGGAGGCACAATTACCGCGAACATGCAGGTTAGTCGCAAAATTTTGCGTGAGGATAGTATTGTGCAGCAGTACAGCTGTCTTGAACATTGTATGACGGTATTAGCTACAGAGCATCCGGGTACGTTTGCAAGCGTGGATGACCTGGCAATGTGCGCGGGAACAACTCAACTAATAGGTTTAGAAGCCACACATGACGGCCACTAGGGGCGAATCAGAAAACGGAAACGCCAACTGCAACACATAAATTTTAACACGTTCACACTGTAGTATGAGCTTAAAAATGTCATTACAGCCGTTGCCGGCAATAAAGTATCTACTCCATCTCCCCTGGTTCCACTAACCGTCCCAGTATTAGACTCTGAATCATAAGCTCATCCGTGAGTACATTCAACGCCTGGCCAATCGGCTCAATGGCCTTTCTCTTCCTCTTGCCGGACTCTTGTGCCGCTGATAATACATCTTCTACACTGCTTGTCGACGAATCTACGTAGATCCAACTGAACGGCGTGCCAGATCGCTCCGCTTCACGTACTGCTTCGCCTGCTTGTGCAGTACTCGTGGCCCGTGCTACTGCGGATGAACCCATGGCCAATGCTAGAAATAGATACTGTTGTTTTGTTTCTTTACGCGACTTTCGGTGATCCATGACAATCAGGAGCCTCTCCTGGTCAAGAAACTTGTCTCGTGTGTCGATGGTATGCGATAAACTGGCTTCCAACGCAGAGTAGGGAAGCAAAGTGCGTGAGCGGATGGCATTTCCAAGAACCTGGGACGCACCGGCGCATAATAGATACGGCGTCCAGTCAATTAATTCCCCCCTTTTCAAGCAGGTAGTTGCCCACTGCGGCGCTAAACAGGGCAATCCAAGTGCCAGTGCCTGCATATATTTAGCCTTCCGCGAATGTGAGTCTGCAATGACGGCCGCGAAGCCAAATTCGAGACCGGCCTTGGTTAACCGTAAGGGTGAAGTACTGTCGTCTTCGGTGGTGCTGCAGTGAGTTGCTGCTGACTGTTCAAACAATTCTTGGAACCCCTCGTGTAAAATAGTACCACCAAATTGAGTAATTTTAGTTTCGAGCTTTGTCCTCTGAGCTTGATTCTCGGAAAATGATAAGGCAAACGCCATCCCATCAAAGAGCCGGCGAGTTCGCGACACCGAAGCAAGACTTGCTCGGAACGACCGCGCCGACTTGGAGTGGGTGCTCCTGCTGAGGGCCGGCACAGATGGTGAATGTTGAAGCTCATCTGTAGAATCCGAATCTATTCGCAAGGATCGCCGTGACAGTCTCATAGCCTTGGTCACTGGCTGTGGGGATTCGGACTTCCCTGCATTCCGTCCTGGCCGTCGCGAGGGTCGCACACTGTTATTGGGAGATGCCAAGTTAACCGACTCGGCGCGCTCCGATATGTGTGAGTCTTGTGTCCCAGGAGTGGTTTTGGACGATGGTAGGGGTGTGCCAGACATAGTGGTAAGGCTAGAGGATGTAGGGAGGTCATTGATAATATTCAACGATCTGCGTGGCGTTCGTGTTTTTTGCTCGTTCTTGCGGGATCGAGTGCCCATAGGAACTGGCGGCTCCGAGTAAGAGCTTGGCGGAGCATTAATCGCTTTTATTGTATCCTCTGAGCCCCCCATTCCGTCGACTGTCTCTTCTGGATGTTTGACTGGAACTGGATCCGCATCTTCTGCGGATGATACCACAGTCATTTGCGTCCGAGTGTTACGGCCCCGTCTACTATACGTGCGACGTGTCGCTCGCCGGATTGGTGGAAGTGATGAGTTATCCAAGTCTACTTGATCCTGTTCGCTTCTACTCTTCCTCAGCACCGGCAACTCTGGTTCTGACGCTGATGGAGCATCTCGTCGGTAAATAGCTGGCGAGGACCGTACAGGAGGACTAGTTGCTGGAATCATTTCTTCGTCCAAAGGTTCGGGGGCTAAGGACATATCGGAGCGCTCTCCTTGCACGTCCGCATATTGTCCAGCCTCGCCGGGAGTAGCTTTCGTAGATTCGGCCGAGGGTTGTTCGGCAGACTGGGTGATAGCCTTCTGAGAGTCTCGAACAACGGGTGGTTGACCTTGGGCATCGCCTTTCAAACTTTCGGTTTGTGCGTCTCCCGAGCCCAGCTTTCGTCGTTTCCTTCCAGCCTGCTCATCTGACACTCGTCTTTGGGTGCGCATAAAGCTGACCTTATCCATTTCAGCCGCAGCCTGAGCCCTCTTTCTTTCAACCCGTCTTCTGCGGTCCAACTCCTGAAACGCATTGTCCGAGTCGTTGTCTGACACAGAGTGGACGTCGCGTCCGTCCCCGCTGCTCTTTCTCTCTTGCGATTCCTTCATGGGCTCGTAGTGTGCCATGGGCTGGCGTCCAGCAGATGATGGTCGCGGAGGTTTTAATGTAGGTGAGTCTGGTATTAAGTCATCCTTTTGAGATCGCCGGGGTATAGGTGTTTCTTCTGCAACTGGCGTCAGGATCTTATCCTTCTGTATTGTCGCGGGAACCTCATGTAATCTCGTGGGACTCGACGTTCGAATATCCGTTGGCGACGAAACATTAGCTCGATTCTTCAACGGCGAAGTCTCCATGATATTTGGCGATATTGAGTTGAGAAACATGTTCGGAGAAGGTCTCGACGAGGTTGGACTGGCCAACTTGACGGCGGACGAAAGCATTTGAGTCTGGCCAAACAGCTGTGTACCTCCAAAGGGAACGGCGCCATTGCTCTTTGTTCCAAACGGGTTCTTAGGTAGTGCAGGTGTCTCCGGGGCCAGGCTATGCCCTTTGTATGGTGTAAACGCATCCTTCGACTGTAACTGCGAGGTATCGTCTGGGGCTCTCCATTCCCCTCTCGTATTATCGAACCCGCCATCCTCCGAGACTTGTGAAGACGGACGTCCAAATTCACCGAGATCGCCAAAGTTGACAGCACCAGTATCATCTGGATTCAGCGTCCTTGGTTCATCGGTTGTCGTGATTTGCGTCGGCTCGGTAGGGCTCGAGGGTAGCGGTTCGCAAAATTCGGCATAGTCCCTGTCCGCGTTGACCTGCGTGGGCGTTTGCTGGGAGATGTCCATCTTTGCAGTGCCTTGGCCACGCCGAGGCACCAACACGGACTTGTTGTCGACAGTTGGCAACGCTCCGTGGTTGTCAATTTGGGCCGTCAAGTCATCCGTGACGCCATGACGAAGGGCGCCTTCTACAACAGCCGTATCTGGTATGTCGTTGTCAAGTCGTGTCCCTCCAACCTCAAGTTCATTCACGGTAGGGTTCGCAAACACGTCATTTGCAGCCTCGTGTGTTATTGCTTTCTTTTTCATGGCCGGGGTTGTCAGTGCATCCTTGTCTGTATGCCTGGCCTGGGGTAGCCACCGACGACTGGATGAAATGAACGTACCTGAGGCGCAGCACGCGACTGGCCATGGCCCTGCTGTGTAACCAATTCGTCAATTTTGGGAACAAGGCTGGATTTCTGCAATGGGTTAATGATTGATTGGCCCTGAAGAGAAGATTTGCTGCCACTGCCGAGTGCCTCATACCTCAACTCGATTTCTGAGTGGCGAACTGCTCAACTTTTCTGCCGTTAGGATCCATTATGTCGCATCTACAGAATTGGCCCCCAACTTGAGTACTTACCGTGCCGACTCCAAATTCTGCCTTCATGGCGTCGAGGATGGCCTGACTGTCTTGAGACGCATTTCTACCCTCCATTGCAGCCTTTTCTGCCTGCGCAACAGACGGGAACCGCGTCATCGCTTCGTTTTCAAGCGCATTCTGAACATTCAAGGCACGGTTACTCGCTCGATCTTCGCCTGCATCCATCAGCCACCAAAAGGTGCGTGGGGAGCCGCAAGGAAGTGGAGAGGCATTTGACCGCGCCGAAAACGCGTTGTCACGTGGCTACCCTCAACCAGCTGCCAGATGCTGGCTTCAATGTTTGACCTTTGCACAGGAGTGACAGGACGACGTATTGCGCACCCATCTCCAGTGCCATCTCACCGACTCGTCATCCAACTAGCATCAAATTGAGGATTGTAAGTGAAGTGCCATGTTCAGGTCTTGATGCCCACCAAGGATCAATTGTACGTCGAACAACGCGTGGACCGGAAGCTGCACGAATTCCTAGCACCGTAGGCGATTCTCTATGGCAGCACGTTGGACAACTCGACGATACTTCTTTGACAAATGCTGGCCCGGCTTCTACTGACCAATCCATCTGGAAAAACAACAAACTCGCTCCGTAAATTTCCCCTCTATTCATCATGCATCAAATAGCTCAAATCAATGCAACCCTAAAAATCCTCCCGATTGCATCACCAGACATGCTCATGCGCTAGAAATGGGTATTAGTTTACCATCACCGCCACTTTTATCCACCTGCTGTTTGATAATCTTGTATGGGCTTGGAATACGGGCTTTCGAGTAAGCCTCAGTGCCAACTTGACATTGATTAGTTAATAAAATCGACTCTCAGCATAGGGAGTATCAACTCACAAATTAGCCAGTATACATATTTGCTTACCACCGGAAACCAAAGAGTAATGGCAACAATTTGTCCAAATGACCAGGCGTCCCAGTCAATCAAATTAATGTAAGCAAACCCATCAAATGCCGTAATATCCATAACCATGGCGGCGATAAAGGCGACTTCGACCAGAAATGTTACCAGACCAGAAGCCTGCTGAAGCCATCCTGCCCATTTCGAGCCTGAAAGCGACTGAACCCTCGTAGACTTCTTAACACGTTCAAAAAAGAACCCTGGAAATGAGGCAGCTTTAAAAGCATCCATGATGGCTGTTCTGAGCCAAAATATAACGGTCAGCGCAAAGACGACCAGGCAGTACGGATTAGACCACTGCAGGAAGAACTTTGGCCCACCACGTATCAAGACCTGCGTGTAATATTCAGCTGTCGAGAGACCACAGTAGACGAGAGGCGGCGCTTTGAATCCACAGCTAGCTGGCCAGCCGTTGTACTCGAATGGTACAATCTGGTCCATATTGGGAACATCTCTCGTCTGATACAACGCAACTTCTGACAACACAACCGTCGCGACGGACAGAAGAAAGCTCCAAGGCGAACATTTATGCATCTTTTGAAGACACCACATACCCATCACCACTGGAAGGATCCCCGTGCTGGACACCATGCCCGACACGCTGTTGTTTTGTAGTAGGGAGCGCAGTGTGTGAGACTCAAACGCGGCGGTATGCCTCGTTGACCAGAGAACTGCAATCTGAGACGCAAGCATAAAGAAACACTGCGCTTCCTGAAATTCCACTAATGTGTGCTTCAGCACAGCGTGGTGGCGGTGGAAAACTCTTGTCATTTTGCTTTTGGCTGGCTTGCTTTGTTTGGAAACAAGGGCCTGTTGGAATTGCGTTCTTCTCTTCGAGACGTAGGAGACGACGGGTGGACCTTGTCGAGATAGCCGAAGGAAGAACCATAGGTAAAGAATCAACACCAACTGCATCATGTACGAGGAAAACACCTGTAGATATTATTAGATGTTGGAAGAGGTGGGTGCATTTGATCCTTATAACAAGTGACTTACCCCCGGCCCTGCAAGATCCGAGTTTACCTTGCCTTTAACGTCTTCGCACGCGGCGTCGTTATTGAATGAAGTGTAACCCAAGAAAATAGAGGAATTGTAAGTGATACTGAAGTCGAGGTCCGTCGCCTGTGTCCATTGTCCACAGCCGCCTAGTTCGGGAAACGGGTTGTTGCAATAATCGTTGACACAGGAGTTTACAACCCGGGTGAAGGCATTGCTGTTTGCTGTTCCTCCAAACTCTTTGTAGCAGTCGTACAAGCTGTCAAAGTTTTGGAACACATATTTCGGCTCGGAGCAATTCCGTTGCATCCTGAAAGAAGGCCCAGGATTGGGTACCTACCTCTTTCACACAATTAAAGAGTCTGGTATGCCTGCCATGTCCCTTAGCTCGAAAAGACGTGATGATATCTCATACCCCAAGATTGCGGGCGACTTGAAAGCGTTGAAATCCTACAAAAACAGAGGCTGTCTAGCTCCCAAAGAGGGGGAGAGTCAGCTGTGCGACAGTCTGCGCTCCTACGATGATCCGCACCTTCTCAACTCACGAAGAAGGGTTAAATGATGACGGCAGGGGTGAGCTGATCTGCACTCCCCATGCCTGTGGATGATATACATATTAAGCGAGCTGCAACGACTCCCATCTTTAGTGATGTGACGCAAGAAGCGTCGAGCCTGAACGGAGCAGCTTTTGACAAGAGAACCTCAGGGTTGAGAAGTGTATTGTTCCCGGCAGCCAGTTCTTGTTTACTTGATTACTTTGCGGCATTGTGGATGAGTAGATGCAAACAAGGCCGGCGCCTCATAGCTCTTTTTAGTGCCTGGTCATGGGGCAACCGGGAATAACTTGGCAGCTAACGGGCGGGTCAGCGGCCCGCGAGGTCTACGGGAGGGTCGAGGATTGTCTCAGGAGAGTGTTTCTATTCTGAATTTTGAAGCCTCGCCAACTGGACCAATTTTTTTCATGATCGGATCAGGATTTGAGCGGGGGAAACGAAGCTGCATGTTGAAAGGGGAACGTTACCGGAAAACATGTTTCATCTGTGTACTCCGTACTGTATTTGAATCTGAAAGCGCCAAGGGCTTTTTTTTTTTATTTTTGTTTCCACTTCAGCTTGATGACGCAGGAACAAACTGGTCAAGAGACGAGCCCCTCCCTCACTTTGTCCTTAGGTTTTGAATCTAATCGAGACTCTTCGGAGAGTGTTGTTTGAAGATTGCATTGGGTGAATGAGAATGGGCTGCTACAGAAGACCCATCCGCCCTGCGGTGAAAATTATGATGATGCATGTGGCGCTTTAATGAGGTGCCTTAGCTCAAGCATGGCCTAAACTAGTTGTTGTTGGCGATTAATCCAAACCCCGACAGCATGGTCATCGTAACTCAACAATTGCAGCCCATCATGGCACGGGAGATCGTCCATGGGAACCCCCCCTTTGAGAAACAGAGTCTCTCTGTGCAAGAGATTGGCTTAGATTTTGGCGCCGCCACTCCACTGTAGCCGTGACGCACCGTGATTGCCAAGCAGAAAAGGTCGGACTGGATTGACGATTTCGTCTATTTTCTCCCGCAACAGCTTGCGCGTCTCACAGTCTCGATCTATCGGAACGGGACTGGGTGCGACGCCGGTAGCTCGCGGTCCAGTCACAGTACGGCTCCCGATCTGTGGACGGCGCCGGACCTTGGTCAATGTGGGCAAAGGCCAAGGGACCTTTCTTTTTAACGGCTAATATGCGAGTGATCGGCATCCGGTGTGTGGAAGTGGCCGAAGGTGCCGGAGCATATGTTGCAGGCAGAGACGTATGGGGGGAGGTCTAAAGCATTTGACCAAGTAAGAGGTATTACATATCGCGGATTGTACCAGTGGATGCTGGGATACGTTAGATAATACCTAGGTACTTAAGGGTAGATGGGCAAATATATATGACCGCATAGTGTAAACACGTCCGATTCCTAGAAGCCTTGGCAACTTACCTTCTTGGCTGTCTCGTGTGCAACATGCCCTTGTCGGCATGCGTCTACCCCTGACGTCAGATGTTTGGCAGCAATCTCGAGCTTGGTGGCGTCATGTCTGGTTCAATCCTGTGGTGGAAAAAAGTTCTCGGTCAATGGAACAGTGCCTGTTCATGGATAGGCGGTACAGTACATAGAATCTACTGTAGAACTAATTTGTGTTCGGAAAATAGCTGCAACAAAGATAACCGTTCGCTTAGAAAATCCAATAAAATTGTCCCATTGGTTGATCATGGCTGATAACTCACCTGGTGGTATGTGAACTGAGACTCGTTCCTTTGAAGGTCTGTGGCGTTGGCCCTTGCAGATGCGGCACAACTTGGCGTTTTTGGGTGTGTTGATAACCGACAATAGAGACGAAGTCGCTCTGCGACATGATTGTAGCTGCTGAAGAACTTTCAGCAACATATTAGATATCGGTATGGTAAGATTTTTCTTACAGTTCCTGCAACAAGGGGCCGGCTTGCAATGTGACGGCAACGCACACCAGAGTGGGAAAATTGAAATCGTATGGATGGAACTCAGAACAGACCCGGGGTCTCTCAGGTTCCACCGACGCTCGCTATTGCGCGATGACTCGTTGGTCAATTCTTTTCCTGCCAAGGCATGTGGATGAAGCCAAGAAGCAAGCTGCTGGCAGATCTCCACAGACGCAGTTGGTGTATCTCGGGGTTGCAAGGTGCAGCAAAAACTCCGTGCTTTTGATTCAAGAGTGGGTGTAGTGTCTACTTTGTGGAGCACGACTCAACTAACCCTTGCACGAGCCTGTGATTCCCGAAGTCGAACAAGGTCTTGGCCCGTGGGGACTGTGCCTTGATTTTGCTGAGGGCATGTACGGAGTATCATTGATCAAGGTACAGGCTGAGGATGTTGTTGGATGTAAAGTTCAGAGGCCTGGTGCAGATGATTTAACAATTAGCCTCGATTTGCTCGTCGATGGAGGACAAACCTGCAACGCTCCTTCCCATCCGTTTGGTGCCTCTTTCTCAAAACGGCTTTCCGAGGGTCCAACATTGCCAAACATTGACTGGATCAAATCGAGCACTTCCCTTCCCACACCGTCTCCATCTGGCCAGCCAGTCATCTCTTGTCGCCTCACACCCTTCCGATCCCATCTCGATTTTTCTCTCGCGCTTCTTCTATTGTTCCTTGGAGAGTTCCATTTTGTCTGACCGTGTTATTTATCCACCGCCCTCCCGGGCCTTTTGTGTTTAAAATTTGCTACTGTACAGTGCCTTGTCAACTTGTTCTTTTTACCTCACGGCGGAAAACAACCTGGTCCGGGACTTGTGTCTCCTTGTCATTCGTTCTTTGTTCTTCGCGATAGCCACGACAACATACATTCAGCTTAATACCCACCCTCGCGCCTTCATTTCGTCATTCGCTCCACCTGACATTTCGCAACAGGGACCTACCGCCAACAGCCATTAAGAGGACATCATACACTTAGGAACCTCTGACGTATTTGTCGCATTTTGACAAGCTCAGCAACATATACTACTCTGCGTTGAACTCGCAATTTGAGACCTCACCAATCTGGAATTCTGTTTCCATTGGGCGAAGTGCTCAGAGTGACGTCGCGCTGACGGAGCTTACACAAGATATACATCTACCGCTTTCTGCCTTTGGGTGTGTGCCAATTGGTCTCGAGGTTCAGAGATCCTCCACATAGTTAATGAGGCCCAAGATGGCCAGCTCAGGACAACCTCACGATGGCGACCTCAACCGTCATCACCAGTCGCAACATCACCATCACCACCAACCACAAGCAGACTCGGAACCTTTCCCTGACATTGAGTTCCAAGACTCCAATCAAAATGACCGCGATTTCGTCCATGAAAAGCCCTCTCCGCCATCCTTGGACACTTTCAACACCTTGCAGCCTCAAGATTCGGCAGGAATCGAAATGATGGCCATGTCACCATCCGGACAGCGGGCTGATGCCAGCCGTCTTACCGATGATCTGGAGCTCCTGCGGGCAGAGCGCTACATCTCAAACCAAGAGCACGAGGCGACCAAGACTCGATCTAAGAACCGAGCTCATAATGTCGAGCCAGAAGATGCTTTTAATCCAACAGTCAACAAGGAGGAGCATGTCAAGAAGAGAAACGAGGATGCCACACTGTACAAGTTTTGGCTGTTTCTTAAGAAATTCCCTCGCTTCATTCGTTATGTGGTCTATTTATTTCCTGGCGCGGCACTGCTTTTGATCCCTGTTCTTCTTGGTGCCTTCAAGTACAACGATGGGAGCAATCTTGTTGGAGGTGAAGGGGGCGTGCAGCTGATGTGGTTTGGAATCTGGCTTGAGATTGTATGGGCTTCCTTGTGGGTATCCCGAATGATCACCAGTTTGCTCCCACACCTCTTTCACGGTGTTGCTCGCATGATGGGGTCGACCAATGCCAAAAAATGGCGAGATATTGGATCACAGCTCGAGCTGCACACTGCTCTGTTTCTCTGGTTCCTAGCTATTTTGATCTCCTTTAAGCCGACCAACAATGGACATCGAGGTGGTAAACCTGATAAGGACAGCTCTGGAAACGATTGGGTGGATATTGTCAACAAGGTCATTATTGCTCTATTTGTCCTGTTCACCCTGAATTTCGCCGAAAAGATTCTTATACAGTGGATTGCGACCTCGTTTCACCAACGCACTTACTCTACCCGAATTGAGAACAACAAGGGCGACATCAAGCAGCTTGTGCAGCTTTTCGAATTTGCCAAAGGAAAGTTGGAGGATACGGACAAGTTTTGGCAGGGGGCGGACGGAATTCGCACTGCAAGTGGTGCGCAGACTCCCATGGCCAACTTTCACGAAGGCGCTCGGCAAGTGCTTGGGAAGGTTGGATATGTTGCCAACCGTGTTGGAAACGACCTTATTGGCAGAAAGGTCAACCCAAATATGCCTCGCAAAGTCGTTTCTGAGCTGTTGCGATCTACCTCGTCTGCCCACACCCTGGCTCGTCTCATCTACCGCAGTGTAGTTCGGGAGGACCGGGAGACTGTTCACCCCGAAGATTTGGAACAGGTCTTTGCCACACAGGAAGAGATCGATGCGGCTTTCGGTGTTTTTGACAAGGATCTCAATGGCGATATATCTATCGAAGAATTCGAGGCGGTGTGCAACGAAATCCATCTAGAGAAGAAGGCCATTGCAGCCTCCCTCAAGGATCTCGACTCAGTCATTCAGAAGCTCGATAAGGTATTCCTTTTCATCATCATAGTCATCTCCATCATTGTCTTTGTATCAATCTTTTCCAGCTCTACAGCAGCTGGCTTGGCGTCAGCAAGCACATCGATCTTGGGTCTAGCTTGGGTTCTCCAGGCCACCGCCCAAGAGTTTCTACAGTCTATTATCTTTGTCTTTGTCAAACATCCTTTCGATGTTGGTGACCGCGTCACCATTTATGGCTCCACTGGCGCTAACATGACTGGCGACGACTACTACGTGACGGAGATTTCTCTTCTGTACACCGAGTTCAAAAAGCTACAAGGCCACATTGTTCAAGCTCCTAATTCTATACTCAACACTTTATTTATTCTCAACCAAAGACGATCCAACGGCCTATCTGATGTCATTCCATTGCAATTCAAATTTGGTACTCCTGCTTGGATGATTGAAGAACTGAAGGCCCGTATGCTCGACTTCTGCTTGGCCAACAAACGTGACTACCAGCCGACCATTATTACGGAAATGACCGGCGTTGATCAGATTCGTTCTGCCAATATGAACATGGTTTTCATTCACAAGAGCAATTTCCAAAATGAGCTTCTCCGTCTCAACCGTCACAACAAGTTCGTTGTTGAGCTGCTAGCTCAGTTGGAACAGATTGGCATCCAAGGCCCTCTGCGTGTCGATCCTGGTGGCAGTCGAGAATATCCCATGTACTATGCTGGCTCTCATCCGCCTCCATACAGCAATGGCAAAGAGCAGCTTCACGATGATCCTGCTGGGCACGGCCTAGGACCGGCTCCGTCACGAGGCGCCATGCCCCGTCATAACAGTGTTAGAAGCACACGCCTCCCCACAACGAACGAGGAAGCAATCGTTGGTTTCCAAGATGTTTTTGAAAATCGGCGCGATCAATCACTTGCACGACGAATGGAGTCCATCCGAGAGAAAGACATCGCTGAACAACGAGAAGCTGAGAGCGAGCCACGAGCATCCACCACTGGTGCTGCGCTCACACCAACGCAGTCGGTGAATTCGCAACAACGTTCGCGATTTTTTGGCCGCCACCGGAGTGGCACTAAGAGTCAACAACATCAGCCACAGAGCGACATGGTTTGAGATGGGGGCATAACGAATTATGTTTTTCCAATCCATTTTTCTTCCTCTAGTTATTTTAGGTACCCGGAGGCAAGGCAGGACAGCCCGCTGTTTGCATCTCCACCTCTTTTTCCATTATCGTGTTTTCTCAGGGTGACGCAGATCAATGCTGATCAATCCCCAGACATGGAAAAGCGAAAGCAGGCATTTATTGCAGTGCACCACACAACATGAATGGATATATTTAGACAGAAGAAGCCACAAAAATAGAATGCTGACGATAAAGTGTTGACCTGGACAGACATTGACGTGCAATTAGCGCAAAGTTATGGATGTTTTGAAGTGGGGGACCATGAGTTCGTCTTATTCGTGCACGAAGTTGTGGGATGGAGTTGGGATGAAGGGAATCAGCTGTGTTTGCCGTCAGATTGCGAACAAGTATTCAATTGCGCAAGCCTCTTGGCTGCAGTAGCTAGCACACGTTGAAAACTCAACTTCTCATCTGCCAGTAGCCGACATTGTTCACTCTGTCTCAAGCCAATTTCAGACAAGACTAGCTAGACATACGGTTTACGAGCACCCGACAGAAATTACATTGCAATAAAACTTGCGATTGCCAAGCCAGATGCAGTCGTCCATTGACAGTCTGGCAACAGACCAGATGGAGCTTTTGAGGAAGGAGCTAGGGGTGCGCCTCCCCGCTCCAAGGGTCAGGGTCGTTAAGCGGGTTCACCTCAGCCAGCTTGGGGAAGGAACATTGAACCAGGCTGCCCCAAAATTGAAGCTAGGGACAAAGTGACAAAGTCCATGCCTGGTGCAGTTCAGCCGCGAATTGTGGCGCCGCCCATGTGTCCTGGATGAAAGGTGATGGGCGGTTACCCTTGAACTGCGCAACATGTCGTTTTTCGTTTCCTGTAAGGCATCAGTCTCCGCGAGCTGTGTTGCGTTTGTAGCGTCAAGCTGCTTCATCAGCTGTTCTCTTTCGTTGCTTTCGCCGAGCGTTGTTGCTTGATCTGCGTACCTGGATCTTGTGGGGATGATACATCGCGGACCTAAACTCCAGCTGACGAGAGCCGAAGCGAACCACGACGACGATTGTTGCTGGAGAAACACAGACGACTTGACCTCGAGACGACGAATCCTACAATGGCCGGTCTGCCTCCCGGCTGGGAATGGGACTACGACGGCCAACGCTGGTTCTACAAGTACAAGCCAACAGGTCATATACAATACCACTTCCCATCAGAAGGCGATGAGTTCCCCGACTTCATTGAGGCCGGTGCGCCAGCACCAGACCTGGCTCCCGAGGAACGACTTGAATCGCAGCAGCAGGTGAAACGACAAACGAGTTCGGCTGGCAGTGGTGCCTCTGGCACTGGCACTGAGGCAAGACGAGCGGCCTCCGCGAGCAACGGCGGCGTCAACAAGTATGGCATGTCTGCTACAGCCAAACCAATCAGCGCAATATGGGAAGGGGATGATGAAGGCGAGGTGGATGGTGTATTCCAGCCAGAGAACTTCATGTTCCTTGGCCCTGGCACCTATGCCGATGTGAGCCCTTTAATGGAGGAGGAAGAGGAAATGGCCAAGAGAACCGTTGTTGGGGCAATAAGTGAGAGGGTTGAAGGGGCTGGAACTCCTCAGACGGCAGCATCCGCACTTGCCAAGGGCGTCAGTCCTTTGGGAAGCGGCAAGACAACTCCTATGATGGCAAAGAGCGAGCCGTCAGTGTCACCGAGACCTGCTGATGCCGCTGTCCAGGGCGGTATGGTAATTGAAAGCCCTCCGGTTATCGAGAGCGCCCCTGTGGTTGAGGGCGAGCCAGTCTCGTCGCCACAAGCTGCCGAAGTCGAGTCTACATTCGTCGTTGCAGAAGCACCAGATTCGTCTGCAGTTCATATGATTGACAGTCGTGAGATGCCGGTGGAAATGATGGGGGACACGATGCATCGGTTCGATCCCGTGGGATTCGTCGCAGAGATGCCCACAGAACATACGGCTGTGGCGCATGTTGAGCTACACCCGGATCCCGTCGAGATTGCAGACAACAGTGTCCTAGCGCCGATTGAAACAGCTATGGCAGCGGCGTCAGGAGCCGGAATGGCTGAGTTGCCAGCCAAATACAGCCCTGTTGACGGAAAGGATATTCCCATCGTAAACGCGCCAAAAGAACCCGAAAGGAAGCAATCTGCGGATGCTGACAATATTACGAGAAACGGACATGTCCAACTTGCACAAGCAGCGCCACCAGAGCAAGTCCAACAACCCATTCAGCTAGTCGCCAAGAATGAAGAGCAAGTCTTGACTGCGGCACCAATCGCTGCCCAATTTGACGCAGACCAAGGAAAGCAGCAATACCATGGACATGATGATAGTCGATACACACAAGAGCAATCGGGTAGATCAGCTGCCTCAGTCCAGCAAGAGACCTTCAAGATTGCTAGGAAACAGCCAGGTTCACCGAGCACGCCTATTGCACAGCAGCAACCTCAACAACCTACATATCAAGCATACGTGCCTGGCCAGACGACTACGACTTCGCATCTATCTACATCTGAAAAGAGACAAAGCATAGGGCTCCAACGCGAAGTATCTCTAATGATGAACGTAAAAAGGGATTCAGTCAGCATGGACCCGAGTTCTGTCCCTCAAATACTGTCACCACCGCAGAATCCTGGAGCAAGCACATCAACGCAACCAGCGACGCCCCCACAAGCCCAAGCAGGTGAAACGACGAAACAGCCGGCCGACAACAACACAAACGACAGTGCTGAAGCTTCCCTAACACATATTCCGTCAATTCTGAAGCCTGCAAGGAATAGAAACTCGATACAGGGTCTTCCGCTTGCGCAACAACCACCAACACAACCTGCGATCGTCCCTCCGCCAGCCCAACCACAGGAAGAGATTCAAAAGGTTGAAGGCGTGTCTAAATTTCCGTCCGTTTTGCGTCCCGCGCGAGGTAGATCACCAAGTCAGCCAGGGCAGGGAATCAACAATGCTGGACAAGTGCTGCCTCAAACTCAATCAACTCAGCAGATAGCCCAGAACACTCAACCTGGTCAAGACTCTGTCCTTCATGGCGAACACATGCGCCCTGCATACCAAACACAAGCTGGCCAGCCTCCTCTGCCATCTCAAAACCCTCCATTTCAACAGCCTCCTTGGCAAGCTGCACAGGCGATGCAACCAGCCCGGCCAGCCAGTGCTATGCCCGTGATGAATCATGCTCCATACGGGTCCCAGTACTCAGTGGTTGGTCCTACACCCGTACAGCAGCATCAATCCGGCCAAGCTGAATCATCAGAACATGGAAGACCGGCGTCACAATTGCAGCCATCACCTCTGCAGCGGATCCAAGAGGCAGTCGCTAGTCAACCTCCCCGACCCCAAACTGTTGTAGGGACCATCCAACCTACCTCTACACGCGTTACTCAGGACCCCATTATTCAACAACAGCAAGCGTCGAGTTTTGGGCCACTTCATCAAGTCCAAGATTTCGGAACAGTAGAGGTAGGTCGGATCTCGGCTACTGACGGACTCTCTTCAAATCCTTTGCCAAACGCCAGCACTCAAGTACAACAACAGTCCGTGAGGCCCCAGTCACAAGTTCAAGCATCGCAGCAATTTCACACCGTAGAGGCAGGACAGTTACAGCCTCAACCACAGCATCAACCTCAGTCTGCGTCCTGGGAATTTCATGCCCCACCAATCCAACATGTGCAAAATGCGGCAGCCGGACAGCCCCTACCATCTCAAAGTATTCAACCTGTGCCTCAAGTCAGCCATGTCGTTGAGGCTTCTCAGCAACCATTACAGCAGCGGCAGCAACCGCATATCCCGGCCTCAGATTTCCAGGTTCAGCCGTTGCAAACAGTTCAGAACTCGACAGGTGTTCGGCCACTCCGACCACAAAGTACCGAAGCACTATCAACTGGATTCCAGCCAACGCCTTTGCAGAAACAGCCGCCGCAGCAGCAACGAATAACAACAGCATCGCAGTTTCAGGTTCAACCTTTGCAAAACGTCCAAAATGCATCAGCCGGCCAGCCCATTCGACCACCGAAAATGCAGGTTCTTCCAGACATTGCCCAATCCATCGGAAGCCAAGGTGCAGCTGCTCAACAGCAGCCATCCTCGGCATCTCATTTCCAAGTACCTCTGGCTCAAAACATTCAAAATGCAGCTGCTGGCCAACCAACAAAACCACAGGATAACTCCAGGCCGTCTCAGCTCCCTGTGAAGGCTCCGCAGACAATTGGGGTTCAAAATGTCCCTACTCCCTCTCAACAACCTCCTGTGTCACAATTTCAAGTCCCTCAATCGCAGAACGTTCAAAATGCGAGTGCTGGGAGTCCGCAACAGTCATTGCAACAACGCCCAAGCTCGCAGTTCCAGGTACCGGCGTTGCAACAGATTCAAAATGCAGCCGCGGGCCAGCCTATTCGACCTCAAAGCGCAAATGGGTCCGGACAACACACGCCTGCCTCAGATCCAGCCCCGGTCTCTGCTGTTCAATATCCTCAGCAGTCTAATCAAGTTAATGTTAGTAATCAGGGGCCTCGGCGAGCGTCGACATTCACTCCTGGTGAGGTATCTCCCGTTCGGCCACGAGAAGATAGCCAAGTCTCTGCCTTGGGATCGCCATCCCCCATGGACCCAAGCAGGCGAAGCTCTTCAAATGCGAACATGAGTGGTCCGAACTATACACCCTCACCGATGACTGATGCTACTGGACCAGCCGTGCAAACAAGCCACACACAATCCACGACGCCAAGCACTCAAGGACAAAGCCCTCCTGTTCCGGCAAAGATTCGTGCGCATGCCGCAGGCTCCTTTTTTCCCGTTCAAAATTCAACTGAGTCTCCGCCGTCCCATGACAAACCTCCAACGCAAGATACGCCACAACACCGACAGCAGCAGCAGCTCCAGCAACATAGTTCTCCGCCACCACGTCCCCAGAAACAAGAAACAAGGGAAGGTCAGGAACCACAACCTTCGTCTCAGCCACACGGTCAAGAAAAGCAACTGCCGCGGGAACCTACTCAGGATACCGAGCATCCTATTGGGTATCAAGTCAAACAGACTGCCAACCAAGCCAATCTTGTTCCGATTGCTCCGCCAGGTCCGTCTACGCCTAGCTCGGGACACGTTCTAGGCCGAATTGAAGAGCATGACGAATGTGAACCTGGCCCTAAACCAGATCAGACGCCCCAAGTCACACGGCCAAGCTCCATGGCATCCAGTGTGCAGCAGTCGATACCGGACACGCCAGGAAGTCCGCATGGACCCACGCTGCATCAACCCAAACCAGTTGCACCAAGTCAAGTTCAACGCCCAGTACAAGCACTGGGACAGTCACCAGCACCGCAATCCCCCATGGGGCAACCACCTATCGGCCAACCGGTTCCTGGACTACAGCCTCAGCCTATTTTGCCAACTGGCCAAATGCCAGGTCAGATGCAAAATCAAATAGCTCCTGGAAGGATAGTACCCGCGCAAATGCCACCGGGACCAACTGCTCCAGCATTCCAGGGTCAATGGAATCCGGCCACGAATCCCAACGCCCCTCCACAAGGTGGTAAGGAGAAAGAAAAGAAATGGACGAAGTGGTTCAAGGGTGGAAGTGCCAAACCCAAACCAGCACCACAGCAGATGATGCCGCCTCAGCCAGGTCCCATTCCTAACCCTGGGCCACAGCAATGGACCGGGGGTCCATATAGTCCGAGCCACTTCTGGCAACAACCAGGTCAACAGGGACCCTTTAGCCATGGGAATCGTCCAAGCATGTCCGACTCAGCGTCAATATCTACGGTAGGGTCCGACAAGAAGAGCCAGCATAGCCAAAACATGCCGCCAGCCCAGGGCCAGATGCACATGCCACCTGTCGCGCCAAACCAACTGCCAGGAGGACAGATGATGATGCCAGGCCAACCAAATCAGTTGCCAGGTCACGGTCCTATTCCAGGGCAACTTCCGCAGCAAATGCCGCCGCAAATGCGTGTGTCTGGGACAATGGTGCCGGGACAAGGACCGCCAGGTCAAATGGCCCCTATTCAGATGCGTCCTGGCCAACAGATGCCTGGCCAGCCGCCACCGGGACAGATGCCTCCAGCCCAAGGATACTTTGGACAGGTGCATCCTCTGCAAATGCCAATTACCACTCATTCACAAGGCTTCGCACCGCCTCAGTCTGGATTTCAACCACAGGGCCAAACGGGAATGGGACACCAGGGTCAGCCCAGCTTCGCTCCGTCGCCGTCCGGCCATTCCAAGACGCCTTCAATTTCTAGCCAAGCAAGTATACCGCCGCAGGGAGTGCCGCCTCTACAGATGCAGGCACCAGCAAATCAACAGCCTCAGCAGCCCCAACATCAAAACATGATGCCAGCACCCCTGTTTGCTGGCTCAGGCGGAAATCGCCCACCAAATGGTACACAACCTCAAGTACAACAAGCACCTTCAGCGAACGTACCAGCTGCCAATAACAAGTGGGCTCAAAGGCCGGCTGCCGATTACTCTGGCGGTGATTGGGGTGACGAGGAGAATTGGGAACGGAGATAATTAGTTTTCTTGGCTGTGTTTATTCTTATGTTTTACACAATTTGTTCACCATACCCCACAGCTTTGACTTTTCGTGTCGCCATTTAAATATGTTGATGGATATGTTATCATAAGCAAGCAAGGCATGGAGATGTGTTTGGATACATTCGCGAAATCCATGAGTTTTGGTTCTGTTATTTACTTTTCATAATTAGACACTTATATTTATTCCCATATATTATATTATGCCTTTAGGCTTTTGGCTAGTACTTTGCTCATATCGTTTCTGACATAAGCTTGTGTGGAAAACCCACAGCTGTGGAACGCAGGTAGAATAGTTGTTGTATCATATTGTGCAAATGGTGCTTCTGTGACGAGTTTTCACATACATCGTAGTGGAGAATCGAGATACTTGAGCCATAGTAGTGTTTACATCTAAACACTACAACACTCTTGGGAGCGCCACGATCGACAATTGTCGTTTGCAAACGCAATGCAACATCCATTCGCATTTCACCGCACAGTATCCAAGTCATAGTGCCTTTTTGCAAAATAAATAGATAGTCACTAGTATCTTACAGTGTCTAAGCTAACAACACGCTCAAATCTTAATGCTCCAGTCCTCGCCAATCTTAGTACCCACACGGCCAAGCACAGCAAACGCAGCTCTGCCTTTCTCAGCAGCGTGGTAATCAACCTTGACTGCCCAATTCTTGCCCTCCGACTCGACCTGCACTTCCTTGACGTCCAGGCTTGCTGGGGCGCCGATAACAATGATACGATCGACGTGGACGTCGCGCATGGCCTTAAGCCAACTCCCCGCTTTGACCGACTTGGCGTTGCGACCTTCGGCATCAGTAGATGTGAGGACGTTATCAGCAAGGCTGAACTTGCGGTAGATGTACTGGCCTTTTTCATTATCAAAGGTATCGCCATCGTCTGCGTACAGGTCGCCTTCTGCGGAACCGTCCTTGGAGACAGTAACTACGAGGGTGTAGTCGTCGAAGCGCATGGCCGCGCTAGAGCGACGGGGAATATCGCGACGAGGGAAAATGTGACCACCTCGCATGAGGAGGGGAACAGAGTCGATCGCTGCGTTAACTGTGACTCGCTTGCCCTTTTGGGTCTTCATTACCTGGTAAGTCGTGTAGTCAAAGTAGACCTCGTCATCAGGAATCCAAATATCAGTAGAGAATTTGTCCTTCTCGACAATAGGCTTGGCAAGAAGGCCAGTAGTACCGACGAAGAGTTGGTCATCAATAGCAAAGCCGCTCTCCTCGGATGGGTGAGTCCAGAACATGGGACGCACAACGGGACTACCCTCGCGGTTGGCGTGGAAGAATGCAGTGTACCACGAGGGGAGCAAAGAATAACGCAGGCGAAGAGCCTTGGTTAGGATTTCGGTGTAAGGCTCGCCGAGCATATACGGCTCGCGACGGCGCGAATCGATATGAGCGTGGGCACGCATAAATGGGTAAAATATACCTGTCTGGTACCAGCGAGCCATCAGGTCCTTGTCAGGGTTGCCAAAGAAACCACCAACGTCGGCACCTGCAAAAGGAAATCCGGAGATACCTTGGTTGAGGACCATGGGGATAGAGGCAGCCAGATGTTCCCAACTGGCTTGATTGTCGCCCGTCCACATAGCGCCAAGTCGTTGGGACCCGGCGTAGAAGGAACGAGTGAGAATAAAGGGGCGCCGCTTCTCTCCCTTCTTACGGCTAACCATGGCTTCCCAAGATGCGTTGTGGAACGTAAGGCCGTTCAAGTTGTGGATGTCACGGTGCTCCCAGTTGCCAAAGTGAATGTTGTCCTTCGGCATAGTGGTCTCCGGGCCGTTAAATACCGAGGGTTCGTTCATGTCGTTCCAGAGGAACGTGTTTTCCAATGTTCCCTTGAACGAATCATATTTGAAAAGAGTCTTCCACCACTCGTTGGCCTTGGGGTTGAAACAGTCGACCCAGTTAGATGAGCCGGGCCAGCACCATCCTTCATATGTTTCGTCGTCCTTGTTGTGGACGGCAAGGTCCTTTGAGAGCATGTTAGAGCTGACGGGATAGTTGTCCACCTTCTTGATGTGAGGATCAATAATGACCACAAGCTTGCGGCCATGGGCATCCAGCTGCTGGCCCATGCTAACGGGGTTGGCAAAGGCATGAGGGTCCCAGGTGAAGTACTTCTTCTCTTCTGTGTACTCAATGTCAAGCCAGATGACGTCGTAAGGGATTTTATATTTGTCCATCCGTCGATCGACGTCCTTGACATCGTCATCTGAAATGTAGTTCCAACGGCACTGGTGATATCCAATCGAAAACTCCTGTGGCATGGCAGTATAACCGGTAAGTTCGCCATACCTCTTTGTCAGGTCGCGGGGTGTCGGGCCCATAAAGACGAACGCATCCAAAATACCGGCTTCGGAGAACCAATGCGTGTGCGTGCTGGTAGACCCCTTGCCTAGGTTGAGGGGGTTCTTGCTGTCCTTTTCCTTGACAACGTCGATCCACGTCTCGGCAGCGTTGAGCCAAAAGACGCCAACAGAGGAGTCCTTGCGATGAGCCTGCATAAAGGGGATGGCGCCGTATAGCGTCATGGGACTGTCAAGGATATACTCAAACACGTCGGTATTATACAGACGGTAAGGCTCCTGGTGGTTACCGTCACCACCTCTGGTCTGCTTGAGCGAAATTGGCCCAGTGTGTTCAGGGATGCCAAAGACCTGTTCATATCCAACAAACGAAATATCCATGCCAACACTCTCCGGCCCACGGGGTTTTGAATCAGTGTTGCCACCAAAGGACTCATCCCACCACGTGCTCTCATCCTCGCCGCTATCGTTCTTCGTGCCATCTTCACCCTTACCCTCCTCGGCCGTGGGCTTTTCTATCTTTGGTCGCCAGTGCTCCATGTTGAAGAGTCCACGATCGTTGAACCTGACATGAGACTCGCCGCCACGCTTGAAATCGACTTCAAATGGTGAAAACTTAATGACAACCTCCAGGTCCTGATCGCCGCCATATTTGATATTGACCTGGGACTTGTCCTGGAAGGCGACCTGCGCCTGCTTGTCCAGCTCCAGTCCACCGACAATGACCCAGTCCTCAGCCTCGCTGTAACGCTCTTTTCGGGCTTTGCTATTGTGTCGTAGTTCGATCTCCTTCTTTTGGCGCTTCTCTTCATCGATAGAGATGCGGGCAACACCACTCTTCAGTAGAGAAACGGTAATGGGAAACCGCGCCCTCTCGCCATTATTGATCGTCTTGAGAATCACAGCCTGCCATTGGCCATCTTTGAGGCTGGCCGATTCGGGAATAACATCGTACGGAGAGCTCCAGGTCGTTCGGTGAGCTGCAGCATCGTCGGCAAAGGCGCGGTTTCGCTTGCAGAATCCGGACTGGTCACACTTTTTAAAGTCGTGTTCCTTGACCGAGACTAAAGCGAGGTGTCAGCAGAGCTACAGGCTGAAACAACATTGAGATGCGAGCTTACAAGCTGGGTTAAGCAAGCAGGCCAAAGCTGCCAGAAGACACAGCAGAGCTGCCCATGTGGCTGGCAGCCCAGGAGTTGACCTCATGGTCCTTGAAGATCGGACTGGCCGAGCTGTTGAAAGTGCCACGAAATGGTGAGAATGAAATCACAAAACGGAGTAGAAAAACAACATGGGATGACTCGATTCCTCAGTACATCCAAGCCTGGCTCAGGCAGTGTTACAATGGCCAGATCCCGTCTGTCAGTCGTGAATTGGATTAATTGATGTCGAAGGTGGGCAACGTGCCTAGAGTCCAGAGTTTCAACCAGACATCGTCAATGAAAGCTGTCCCCTGAGCCACTGCTGGTAGCTCCCTGTTGTGGACCGGGGCGTTGTCGACTCTGGCCAATGAGAAGGTTGTGCGAGAACATTGAATGCTGAGAGTTGCCATGGCGGGGCCAAAAAGGACCCCGTTAGATTCAACTTCTGGATAACGGGACTGACATGGCCGGTTGTGGTAGAATTGGCACTGTATGGACATGCTACGCAAACAATCACGTTGATGGGCTGATGAACTTGCGACGTGCTTCAGGATGAATTGGCACGGAGTCACGGCATCAATTTCCTCCTGACAATTGGCAATTGGCTTGTCAGATATCATAACTTCGAGCCGGTACAGGATTATGCCTCGGCCGGCGCCCAACTCCATCTATCTTTCTTGTGAGCGATACAACAACAGCAACAACAACAAAACACCCAACCTGCATCGTTGGGACAGATTGCCGCACTGTACCGGGCCATCAAAACTTTGGTAACCGCTTCGAACTCAAACTGCTCCGTTCACCGCTGTCGTCAAATCACCATGGCAAGACCCCACCACGAGCAGCTGGACCCCGCTTCAGGCACAAACAGAGGATACCACGATGAACGAAGCCAACATGGAAGGAGCGACAACACAGTACATGGACGTCAAGGTGGCAACCAGCGGAACCCAAGCCCAAACCCGCTACGGCGCGCCTTGGAAGCCCTCCCCCCACCAATTTTTGCTCTCCTCTTCGCCTTGGCCGCCGTCGCTATTTACTTTGTCTCCTCTCACCAGCGTCCCAATCCCAACTCTGTTCATTCAACCTCTCCAGACCTTTCAGCCCTTCCAACCTCAACTTCAATCCCACAAGTCTCTCTAGACTCAAAACAAAAAAGCACAATGGCTACCACCGAGCAGACGTGAGCACCTCCATCCCAGAGCGGCAACTTTTTTTTTCTACCCCGCCATTTTACCCCTCCAAAAGCTTTTTTCACAACCTCTCGTCCTAACAAATTGCGAATAGCTTCATTGCTATCAAGCCTGATGGCGTCCAGGTGAGCCTCGATAAGAGTTTCTTCTCTTTTAGTGTTTCAATGCACTAACATGTATAGCGTGGCCTTGTTGGCCCCATCATCTCCCGCTTCGAGAGCCGTGGGTACGTTCATCACCAGTGGTTTCCCATCAGGCGAATATCAGCCCATTGAGCGAAATTGTTGTGCTAATCGTCACCAGCTTCAAGCTTGCCGCTATCAAGCTCGTCACTCCCCCCAAGGAGCACCTCGAGGCCCACTGTTCGTGAACACATTCGCCTCCATATTCATTGACTCAATTGCTAACACTTTACAGACGCTGACCTGAAGGACAAGCCCTTCTTCGGTGGTCTCATCCAGTGTATGTATACGAAGACCGTTTCTAAGTGGATCAATACACTAATTTGCTACAGACATGCTTTCTGGTCCCATCTGCGCCATGGTCTGGGAGGGCCGTGATGCCGTCAAGACTGGCCGCAGTAAGTACAACCCTTAATATACTTGACCATGTTGCCACTAACACGTCCAGCCATCCTCGGTGCCACCAACCCCCTTGCCTCCGCCCCTGGCACCATCCGTGGTGACTACGCCATCGATGTCGGCCGCAACGTCTGCCACGGCTCCGACTCCGTCGAGAACGCCAAGAAGGAGATCGCTCTCTGGTTCAAGGAGGGTGATGTTGTCAGCTACAAGCAGTCCCAGTTCGACTGGATCTACGAGAAGGCTTAAATGCTTCCTACCGAGATTGTTGAATAAAAACCCGGGGACAAGTGCTGTCTACGTTCGACATATGTGCCACATAGCGATGTAGTTGGAACAATAAAATGGCTGTCAAGACGTAATCGTATTGTGTTCCAAGTATTTCACGATTTACGAGTGAAAACCCTTCTCATCCGTAGTAGCACACCTGCAAACCATGGTGTTGCCCAGACGCTGCCTATAATGCGAATTGGCAGAAGGGCTTTGGTAACTGCATAAGCCAATGCCACCTCGACCAGAATCTTGTACTTTTGCTCCCCGCTCTCCCACTTGCCGACTGCATCGTCTGCCTTATCCTTTTCTGCATCTTCGGGTCCAAACCCAAACCACCCCTTGCGACTGAAATATCTCTCAAATCGCGAAATGCCAGACTGAACGTAGTCCCCAAAGTGCGATGTCATGTACGCCACAGGTACAAAAGTTGTGTAGTGAAAGAGTGCGAACAGGGCAAACAGTGGCACGATAGCGGTGAGCTCATGAAGAATCATAAACGACACGACGTGCGATACTGGAGCATTTCGAAGACCATTGGTGTATTTCTGCAGCCGTCGAGGCAGCCGCGCCGTGATACGGTCGATCCGAGAAGCTTGTGAGGATTCGTGCCGGAGTCCGGGTGTGAAGAAGGGGGTTGGACGGCCGACCCGTAGCTGTCGAAGCCAATTTGAATTATTGGCGCGGCGAAACATGATTTTAGTAAAGGTGGTCTACGGAGAGAATTGCGACAAGCATGGCGAACTTCGTGAGGTGACCTTTGTTGATAAGCTTGAGTGCGAAATACGAACAGAACGATGTGGATCGTGTGGAATTTGACCGAGCCGATTGATCCATCGTCCGCCTTCTAGGGTAGCTGACAAAATTCCATCTTCAATCGTTGACACTGCTGCAAAGCTATGCATCTATATTTATGAGAGTGGAATGGGAATATCGTCGAGGTTTAATGTTCCAATTGAAAGGCTTTTTCATTTCTTGAATATGCTTCTTGCATGTTGGGGTATGGACAGTATGGGACTGGTGATGGTACTTCAAATCTGGGTTGCCAACAGTACAATCACACAAAGCAAAACGCAAACAGCAGACATAAGAGTTATGCAAGCTGTTAGCGGCATGCAATTTCCAAATTACGAGAAATAGAAATGTTTCCAATCATTTTGCTTCTTGCTCCGAAGCCGGACTGCGTGCCGTCCTGTTCATGTGTGCCAGCTGGTTGCTCTTTCCGTCTAAGTGATATGGGCAGCCTTGGGAAGGAGCCAGCTGTCAGGTGCTTCCCTACGCCCTTTTAGAATTTCTCTTCCTTTCTCCCTTTTTCTCCTTTTTCTCTTCTTCTCTCCATTCTATCCTTCAACTCATTCACTTTCAAACCTCTTCACTGTCTTGCCTCACACCACACTTCATCAACTGATAGCAATCCAATTCTCCTCCAAGATGACGACCACCAAGCTTGCGAGTGGCTTTGTTGCCCTTCTCGGTCTGACCTCCATGGTTCATGGAGAGAAGTTTTCCAAAGGGGACCTCCTTCTTTGTGACTGTGGCATTGGGGACGACAAGGAACACCCAGACTGGTCCACGTCTCGCCAGATGAACTGGTACGAAGACATCAAATGGCCGGCTTCTGCTGCCAAATATCCCGAAGCTCCAGAAATGGCTGTTCAGGTTCCCTACAAAGACGGTACTTATCCCTGGCTGCCCCAAGGCGTCACTGCTACCATGCCCAACGGTGACGTGTGGACTGCCTACATTGAAGATGGAACTCCTGATGGCTTCAAGGCGGGCAGCGCTGTCTCAAGCAAAGACGGCAAGAACATGTTGAACTGCTGGGCTTACCGCGGTCGCCCTGTCAGTGCGGCCATTAACAAGACTGTCAATCATGATGCCATTTGTTGGACTGCTTTTGTCTGCAATCATGACAACCAGCCCCCTACTCGGCCCAAGGATATGGACCACCCTTCTACCATGACTTCCTCCACTGCCAGTCCTGCCACTACCTTTTACACTCGTCCTCCCAAGACTGTCACTTCTACTGTTACTACCTCGGGGTCGCCTGCGCCAACTTACAACCCCAACAAGGGCACTCTGAGCGTTTACTCAGGTGTAAACCCCCGATTCATCAATTGGCAAGATACCTGGCAGTCCTTCATCAACCACTTCATCTGGGACAAGAACACTGGCCGTTGCATTGGCGAGCCAGCCATTGGTCCCGGATACAACATCACCATCGACTGTGCGGGTATTCAGATTGACGAAGACACTCACATGACACTTCTTCTGATCAAGGCTTTAAGAGACGTTGGCCTTAACAGCCTGTGGTTCAATCAAAACCCTGTCATCCCTGGGGGAAGTGGCAACAACAACACTTCGCAAAACTGGGTGGTGATGCCCGAATCCTTCAACTTACAGGCTACTGATCTTGCCACCAACAATGTGGTTGGCCGTCTCTCTTACAAAACTCATTACGCTGGGTACCTTACCACTCCATGCTCCACCTGCGAGACTGGTCGCTTCGACAAGAACTTCTTTGACCCGATCATTGCAGCTGTGAAGGGAAGTTACCCGGCGTTTAACAACTTTACAATTCAGGGACAGTGCGATCCTTGGATGGCATGCGATTGAGAAGATGCTGCGGACTGTGGGGAGCGATTAAGATTTGTTAGAGACTCCCAGATATACATATGGCGATTGCTTTTAGATTGATAGAGAGATATTTGCGATGGGTTGGTGCGATGGATTCACGATATTATTGCTGCTTGTACAACTAGAAACTTGCCACCTTTTTGAACGAATAAATCTGATTCTATACCAGTGTCTAACGCAACTACTACTACGTGATTTATGTTCTTCATGCCTGGTCTGTTGTCATCTTGTCTAGCTATTCGTCTCCTGTACTATCGGAGTAATAGTCAAAGTCTGTGGGCACTTGCAAAGGGATGTCGTTGACAGGATCTGGGTCTGCCTCACCATCGACAATTGGTTGAGTCTCTGTTCCAGCTGGGGTTGGTACAGGCCCAAGAGAGTGTGCTCTCAAAAGCATCGACATGTTGCCTGCCCATTCCCAGGGCCGTCCCGCATCGCCCGGCAGACTGTTGAAGTATTCCCAGCCCATGACTCCTCCAAAGTTCTGGTGACGCCTGTTTAAAATGCCCAGGATCGCAGAGAGCATCTCCCACGGCACGAACCCAGATCCATTAGCAGGGTTTGTCACGACTCCGATGACCAGTTTTTCCGGACTCCATCCCTTTTGCAGCATCAAATCGTACATTAGCGTATTGCTCAAGTTTCCCCATCCGCAATAAAACTGTGTGTTGTACCAGGCAATCTCCTTGCCTCTCATGACCTCCAGCGCCTCGTAGTCAAACCCGCTTAGGTTCTTCTCCGGGTCCAACAGGGCCATGGCAACCGGTGCCATGGTAATGATGAATTCAGGGCTGAAATCCGCCCTCAACCTGTCGATCAACTTGATGATGCCTCCCAGGGTCATCGGCTCTTCAACGTCCAGGTCAATGCCGTCCAGGTTTCGCTCCTTGATGAGTTGCTTCAGCGGAGCGTAGTAGGCCTCGAACTGTTCGGATTCCAGGCGCGCGTACGTTCCCTGTGCGGCGCCGCCGAGCATGAGGAGGACTTTGATGCCGGAGGCTTGGAGGACGCGGAGCTCGGCCCAGAGGGTTTGGAAGCGTGGGTGGTCTGGGGGGTGGTCGTTGAGGGTTATGTCTGTGGGGAGGTCGTTGATGTGGCATGCTGCGAGGATGAGGTGCGTTAGGGATATGGATGGTCGGGTGAGGAGGGGGAGGACGGAGATGAAGTCGCCGGAGGGGGTGTGGTGGGTTTGGTAGTAGGTTATTATGCGGGGGAGGGGGGTTTTGTGCGGTGGTATGGGAGGCATTTTGGATTTGGTGTGATGATGGTGATGTTGGGTTTGTGGTGGAGATTTTGGGTCTGAGGGGAATTGGAGTTGGAGTTGGTGTTTTGGTGGGGTGTGATGGATGGATTGCCTGGTGCTACGGATGGTGGGTTGTACAATTGTAATACGTGATGTGCTTTAATTGAAATGTAGGATTGAGCTTATTTTGTTTACGATATGAGTTTTAAAAGATTTCAAATGTTGTGCTGGTAAGATTGCTGCACGGGAAACACCAGAGAGCAAAGTACATGTCTTCGTGTAGACTGGAGGCAAACCAGTCTCAATGTGCCGACGGAAAGAACATCCCAACCCGGCATGTATTTTATTTATATAAAGCTGTTTGTTATTCCTCACGTTACAGTGAACGAAAGTTTTCTAAATCTACAAAAGTGTGGACATTTTATTCTCACAAAACTCACCATTATTTTGCGTCGAAACTCTGGGTCGGCGTCAGTCACAACCTACACCCTGGCAACACGTCGATACCTCTTCCCATCCTCCTGCAGATCAATCTTCTTCCCTCCCAAACATCGTCCCGGATGCCATCCCGCAAATAATCCCACCGCAGCCGCCACCGGTGCAAATTCCAGCACCGCAAAATAAACCTCATGCGTCTGCAAAGACCCAAATAACCCCTCCGCCGTCTCTGCCAGCCGAAACACCGTCCTCAAATACACCAACAATGTAGCCGTGCAAAACACCACAGCAAATCCAACCAGTTTCTTCCTCCGCAACACCCTTCTAGCTCGCCATAGAAACGAACCGCCAACAAGCACAAACACACTCATACTAAAGACTTGGTAGGCCAACCCTCCTACGAGGATGTTATTCGCGGTCGTCGGGTCCTCATGCTTGCTTGTTTTAGAGCCAATCAACGATGCACCAGCCACTTGGGTAATAGTAGCGACTGCATCGGATGTAATGAAGAACCACAGTATGAACTTTGATGACAGGGGTGTGTACTTTGTGCCTAGGCGGGATATCAGGACAGACAGAATGGTGTAGATGCCTGCGGCGAGGAATACAGGCGCCGTGACGATGAAGAAGTAGTTTAGGACAAAGTAGATGAGATGGTAGGGGTCGAGTTTCGCAGAGAGGCTGCGGGCGATGTAGCCTGTTATTTCGAAGAGGAGACCGATGGTGAAGCTGGAGAAGTACCATGTTCGGTGGATGGTGAGCTGGATGGTGTGGATGAGGAAGAAGGCTGTGAACCAGATTGCTGCGAAGAGGGCGAGTGCGAAAGACGGGGTGAAGCCGTAGATTATGATGGGGACGTCGTGTGGGCCGTGGGGGTTGGGGAAGTTGGGGTCTATGTAGCCGTTGGGTTTGGATTCTGTGATGTTAGATGTGGTGTAGTTGTGAGGTGTGTGATGGTTACCTTGAGAAGACATGTTGGGGGATTTCTGGTGTAAGTGATATTGGTAAAGTGTAGAAATACTGATGGACATGTGAAGAAACAAATAGAGCATCAAGAGTGATATCTCATTGAGTGTCTATCATAAAGATTGGATGATGTTTCCGTTCCATGGCCATCAAGCACTTTATACTTCAACGTCATCCCACATGCATGACTAGAATAGAACGACCGACCACATAAGCTAATTCAGCACACGCAATCGCCACGCCTCACCTGCGTATTCCCAAATAATATTTTAATATACTAATATCATCTACTCAATACTGTTAAGGCATAGCTCCAGCCCTACCGTTGGTGTCGGACATGGAGACCGCCGAGATGGGAAGCATGCTTCAGGCTGATTGGCCAGTTCGGATCTTGGAGCGCCAGTACGATGCAGTGGGGCAGTGTTGCTTGTAGTGAGAGATGTCGGACATCGGTTGGGTTGAACGCCGATGTTTGGCAGAGACTACGTGGACCATGGTTTTGGGAATTGTAAGTGGTGTAAAATTCGGCTTCGTTAGTTAAGTTGACTGAGACTGGAGGGCTGCGATATCCGGCAATGTCGAACAATTTTGTGGTCTGTGCTATATTTGACGGCGGTGCGTCGACTAACAACTTATCCTGCGTGAGAGGTTGGTCAAGGCAAATGAGGCGGATTCACGTTGGAATCATGGTTTCACGAATGATAGCTGTAGGGCTGCAACAAAATTCATTCATTACATCGTAAGTTTACGTACAGTCTATAACACAAACGGCGACACTGGCGTCAACGGATCACACCTCGACCGCCTTGCTCTCTGCTCCCTTCTCACCCCTTTCATTCAACACCTTCTCGAATATCTCGCTCCGGATCTTCTGCAACTCTTCCCTTGTTCTTTTCAACTCATTCTCCCTCTGACTCAGTTCTGTCCCCAGTGCACTCTGCCTTTCTTTGGTCTTTGTCAACTCATTCTTCACGGCGCCCTCCGCCCGCTGCAACTCCCCCGCCGCCCTCTTAATCTCCTCATGGAACCGCATGTCTGTAAAGATGTTGTCGAAAAATACATCGGAAAAGATGTGCCCGTGATTTATATTGAAATTGGGCAGGCTTTGTACAAACGGCGATGCCTTTTGCGCCTTGGACACCTGCAATTGAGCCTGCATCGCAGCATGATCACTCTTTGCCAGCGCATTGCGTTCCATTGCGTCTGCCATGGTGCCGCCGCCGAACATGTCCCAGCGGGAGTATGACAGAGCTGAGTTTATGTGCCTGATCGATTCGTCCATGGACTTTATTGCGGCGGAGAGGGCCTGCATCGCTGAATTTTCAGCCTCCCATTTTCCCCTGCACTCGCGGTACGTCGCTAGCATGCCATTGCACCTTGACTCGCACTCATCTTCCTCGGGAAAGCCTTCTGTCTGTCCGTTGAAAATGCGGGCATAAATGTCATCCAGTTGACGTTGCGCATTGTCGTGCACCTCTGAGAGCGATTGGAGCTCGTCTCGGGATCTCGAGGCGTCTTCAAGTTGCTGCTTGACAGCAGCGTTCTGGTTATTCTCCTGTTGTGCTTGCTGAAGTACGTCGAAGTACTCCTGCTCACCATTGGAGGCCTTTTCTGCGAACTTCTCCCGATTGCCGGTTGCCTTGTACATAAACCGGCGGACGTGGCTGTCTCGATACTTTTCGTGTTGCTTCAAGTTTAATTCGCGCTTGGTCTTGAGTTGCTTTAGTGCGTGGTCGGAGTTGCGTAGGTGAGTTCTCAAATCCTCGACCAACTTGAGTTGCTCTTTTAGTGCCGGAGATGCATGGTCGGTGTCTGACAGAACTTTGAGAAGCTCGTCCTGTGTGGCTGCCGCTTCGATGATCTGTGATTGTACTGACATATTTGCTGAATTTTACGTTTGAGAGATTGGTGTGCCGAATTCGTAGAGGCTACACCTCCATAATATACCTTTCAACGCCTCAAAGGATTTCGCCTTGAACCTTTGTTGCTCCGGAGAGTCGGCATTGAGATCCTGATGACATCAGAACAACTTAGCCGCAGGCGATACACAGCAACACTCCTTCGGGGTGGCGTATTACGGCGCCAAGGATCCATGCCAACAGTGTCCAACTGTGCTGATGGCTGCTGACCACTCAGTCGAGCCACCACTGATTTTGTTCTGGTGATCCACCGATCGAGGCACAGTGTAGGGCAATCTCATCCCCAGACAGCTAAGCCACGCCAGGCTATTTTTGCGTTAACTGCTTCTAGAAGCAGCCGGAGAATTGTCTGTGGCAAGGCGTAATTTTCCAGAGTAGAGGGATATGACAATGCTGTGAATATTGTACGCGACGTCTACGACATCCTCCAGTTAGTGTTATTAGTACTCCTTGGCATTCTGTTGTTCTTCGCCTGCAGGAGCCTGGCCTTGCGTCATGGTCTCAATCCCATTGCCTGAGTGATTACATTTCGATGCCAGTCGTTCCAAGTGTTATTACTGTGTCGTGCACTCCATGCGGTCCATGCCGAAGTAGTCCACGCATGAGCTCATACGATGAAGTGGACAGGAATGTTAATGAACCGACTGATTGTTCGCCGGAAGCCATCATCTGTTGCGGAACCTTGTCGGGCTACTGATGGCCCTCTGACTAGACGAATAACCAGCTGACGGGAAAGAAGACAATCAACGACTCTCAGCCTTGCAAAAAATAGATGAAATTTCTTGGCATGTAAAAAAGTGAATGCAGAGGATGCAACATTTATCCACATGCGTGAAAACGTTGAATTGTGAAGGTGGAAGGTCAGCAGGTTGCTTCAGCACAGAAAGGCCTTAAGTTTATCCGCGCCTCGCCAGGAGCTCGACAAATCCCGCCCACAGCTCGCATCCGATAACCAGAATACTCCGTACAAGCTCGGCCATCTCGAAACACTCCCCATCTACCGATGGCCTCCAAGTCCGCCCTGCTGTCCCGCAGCGGGCATCGCCTCTTCCGACAAGGACGGCGGCTTGCTGCATCGCCGTGTCCGATTTGCGCGTGCTCCTCTCAGGCAGTTCGTCCTCGGCTCAGGACAAAAGCCGAAGCTGCTTCCCGACGAGCTCTCTCGACCTCGACAAACCCGCGAATCGAGCTGGAAAATACGCTGCTTGAGCTTCAAAAGCAATCGCCAAACCTGATAAACATATCCAGACTCCAATTGGCGCTTCAGGGCTTGCGGCAAGCTACTGGCACCGAGATCATACGTGTCGCCATTTTGGGACTGGCGAACGGTGCTGCGGCAGGGCCAACAGCTCGGAGGGTTCTTCGTGCCTTGCTTGCTGATCCGCTACAGGAGGAACAGCCATGGGAAAGAGAGCTAGAGCACCGGGATGAGACCAAACCGCTGATTGTGAGGGTCGGCCCGCCACAGAAACATGCCGTGTCCCTCGAAATCGAGAAGGAGACGGGCCTGGATGAGATGCATATCTCGTCTCCGGAGTTGGATGGGTATAATATCGAGTTCCTTCTAATGGAAGTGAATGTCCCATATGGTGCACCTGGAGAGACTTCTATCCAAAGCTTGGAAGATGCAGTACTGGTTCCAACTGTCGATATACCATCCGCCAAAGACCGAGTATCACCGATTTCGACGCCAGTCCACCAAGCCCTCCTTGTTGCGGATGGGTTAATGGGTGCAGTAAATGTATCCGCCCTTCCGGTCTCGGAAACAGACGAATCCATCACCGCAGCAGTCCAATTTGACGGAGTATCCAAGGACCAACTTCAGGCCAACTTCGACGTTGTGGACGTCTCGCTTGCCGAGCGAGGTATTGGGTTGTTTCGTCAAGGACCGCAAAACGCTATGGACTATGAGCGCTTATGGTTTTCAAGTAATGTGCCTACGTTGCTGAAGTGGCTCAAAAATGGTGCCAAGCCCGTCGCTGATGAGACGAAACTGGCTGTACGCAAACTCATAGCGTCACTGTTGCAGAATACGACATCGGAAATTCAACTCGCTGAGACACGAATGTTGTCTAAAGCGCTGACTTTGAAGAGCGATGACCCGGCTGTGGCCGCCTTGAACCAACGCCTTGCTGAATGGGCACAGAGCGCTCATTCAGAGTTACAGGATGAGCTGGATATGGCCTTCAAGGGCCGGCGATGGCGCAAGTTGGGATGGTGGAAGTTATTCTGGCGCGTGGACGATATTGCCATGCTTACGAACGAGATGCTTAGCCAGCGATTTATGCCCACTGCGGAACAAGAACTTGTTTATCTGACAGGCAGAATTGAGCAGTTAGGTGGCTCGCATCCAGAGTACCCTCAGCCAGCGTCATCTGTGAATACCGCAGAGTCTCGAAAGCTGGGTTCAGGCGAGCACGCTCCCGCCCTCGCCGCAACGTCATCATCTTCGCTTCCAAAATGGCCTGGCCACATTGCGTTCACCCGCCGTTACCTACAAAATGAAACTGTACCCGCGTTGCAGTCGTTGGCACAGAGGTTGGTGGTTCAATCCCTAGGCACCTCTGGTGTAACCACGTCTCTTGCAACCCTGTTATATGTCTCGTCATTTGCATCCACCATCTATGAAGCTGGGGCGGTTGCCGCCCTTGGAATCGTGTACAGCCTAGGCAGAATGCAAAAGAAGTGGGATGCGGCAAGAACGTTCTGGGAAGGGGAAGTTCGGGAAGAAGGACGCAAAGCAGTTCGCGGAGCCGAAGAGAGTGTAGCTACCGTCTTGGAGAGTAACGGTTCAAACGGAGTCGAAGAGACGGGGGAACTGCAAACAACGAAAGAGCTAGTGGCCAAGGCAGAAGATGCACTGGCTCGAATGAAGTAATGTACGATATGGGGGAATATAGATTTGTATAGTAGCATATTCTTCTTTGTAGAAGCTCCGCCATCACCTCTAGTGTAATCTTCTACACTTGATCCGGGCCCCAAATCATAAGACGAAATTTCTTGAACCAAATTCCCAAACGCCAGCCCCCTAGCTTTTATGCTAATCATTTTGCATCCGCCCCCTCATACGAAACCCTCCATGCGTCACATTCATCGCCGTCCACCAGCTCTAGCCCGACTGACAGTCGCCCTTCCTCTTGCCAAACCAACACCACGTCCTCTCAAGTTCCTACTCTTGAACATGGGGGCATTGCGCAACATGTCCGGGACGATGAAGAATCGCACGTGGGATCCCCGAATGTACACTTGTTCGAGGTGGGAGACGCGGCCGTCGCGAGCGGTGACCGTAATGTCCTTTAGTTGGACATTCATATTATCCTCAGCTACCACACATTAGCACCAATATGCGACGCCTACAGCGCCAGACGACAGCGCAAGAAGGGGTACATACCATCGAGCAGTTTCCCGCGGTAGGTCTGACCGCTTGTGATTTCAAGGGTCACAATATGGCCCTGCACACGTCAGTTTCTGTCAAACGGTGGCAAAATGAAAGTGCTGGCTGGACAAACCTGTGCCTCGTTGAGGAGCTTGATTGGGATGCCGATTGTGGACGTCATTTTCGGTGTGCCTGGATCGAATGTCGCGTCAATGGCATCGTGAAGCTATCTCAAACTTTCTGGTGGTTGAAGGCAAGATTAGGCGGGTCATTTATTCATCCGGCCCGTGGGGAGTGGGGCGCCTCTGCAGTGTGGCGTTAGCTGACAGCTTGGGACTTGCACCTTTGACTTTTGGCATTGCTCGTCTGGAGCTTCGCTTGGAGATAGCTGCTTTGCCACCTAGGCGGCTACATGACGTGGATAGCGTAAACGAGAATTTACGACATCCGGAATCTTGCAGCTTTTTGAGCAAATTTGGGGGCAATATTTTGAGAACTGAGGGGTTCCAACCTATGAAATGGTGAAGAATGTGCAAGTTAGCCACCCGTTATGGTGGTGCCTGGGTCCAGAACGCGCTTCACATGGATGTATTGCGTGGAAAAGTTATGGTCCAGTGTGAATTGATGAAGATGGCATGAGGGGTAAGATGCTCTCGAGCCATTTTCAGCCGCGGATGGAAATCATTGGTGTGAAGTATGCGCTTTTAGGGCTGAGAAGACGTGATGGTTGCCATTTTCAGAGGGAAACGCCACTGTTTGGAGGAAGTATTGCCGACTTGTCCGTGATTACTTTGAGAGCCAATTCGTGAATTTGGGGTAGCTTGAGAGGTATAAATTGGCAATGATGTCAGTCCTATGATGTCAGATTTACCAAATCATCTCTTCAAGGTGAAATCAGCTCCCTAGCTTCCAATTCTATATTCGTTGAAAAGAAGTACCATGTCTCAATCAGGAGTTACTGTTGAAAAGGCCGGCGCGCCGTTCACCGTCGTCAATGACTTGCCTCGCTCGAGTCCTGGTGCCAAACATGCTCTTGTGAAGTCTGTCTATGTGGCACTCAACCCCGTGTAAGTCAACCCTGCTTACCTACTTCCCGATCTTTGTGCGCTACTTACCATGATGAAAGCGAAACTGTGATGCAGAAATATGGCGTCCTAGTCCAAGACTGGCCTGCTGTTCTCGGCTCCGATTTCTGCGCCCAAGTCATCGAGACGGGTCCCGAGTGTACAAAACTCAAGAAGGGCGATTACGTCTACAGCGAGTGTCGACTTGGACAGAAGGCGTATTCTCCATTCCAGGAGACCTTTCTGGTAGATGAGGACTATGTGTTCAAGGTTGAGGGGGAGTTGACGCCCGCTCAGGCTTCTACCATTGCTGTTGGGACGCTTGTGAGTATTGTGAATTTGGTGAGGATGTTGGACGATGCTGATGAGACAGACTTCTGCGTTTGGTATCATTGTTGGAGCGAAGGTTCCGCTGCCGGAGCCGGGGGCTAAGGTTGCCGAGAAGGACGAGTGGCTTATTGTGCTTGGTGGAAGTGGTACTGTTGGACATTATGCCATTCAGGTTTGTTATTCATGGAAGTCTTCTATGGTACATGGGCTAATTGGTTAGATTGGTCGCCTGTGCGGATACAAGGTCGCGGCATCGTGCTCGCCGTCCAACAAATCGGTAATCATCCCGTCTAATACGACATTACTACGCATACTGAATACCGGATAGGTTGTTTTGAAACTTGGCGCCCAAGCCGCCATCAATAACCGTGGCACACCCGAGGAACAGGCCGCTGAAGTTCAATCCATCACTGGCGGCAAATACTCCATCGTGTTCGATGCCAGCGCTCTATCGAATAAGGCTGCAGCCAAGATGCTTGAAGCGTCAACCGCGAGTCCTAAATACTATACTACGTCCGAGGCGTGCGTACTACCTTGTTCCTATAAACGGACACGGCTAACAAAGCGTAGAAACCACTATGATATGCCAGACGGCGTCACCTCGTACTACGTCCTGATCGGTAAACTGGGCCAGGATGACGACTTGGGCAAGCATGTGAGCGAAGAAACTAAGAAGATGATTCCGTCGCTGCAGGGACATGTGGCGAGCGGTGTGCTTACTCCGTTGGAGTACGACGTCTACAACGGAACTGGGTTCGAAAGCCTTGCCACGGCTCTGACTGACTTTGGCGAGGGTAAGATCAAGGGGAAGATTGTGATCCGTCTACAGGATTAGTCACGCCGTAGAGTATGCAAAAATAAAGTGACAATATTTGAATTGCGTTATGTCTTGTTCGTGATCGACCGCGCTTACTAAGGCCGACAGCGCAGTTGTGACTCAGAGTGAGGCTGCACAACCACAACACAAACATCCAACATTTGCCAAACTTGCTTAGAATGTAAAGTCGACAAAAATGAGTCTTGTGTTTATGTTTCTGCAGACCACGACCTTTGTGTCAGTCTGGGCGGCAATTCATCGTCATGTTACAAGACATGGACCTATCACGGTGGCGCGCAAAGTGGTGTTGGTCAATAGTTGGTTCTATTCGCTAGCCTCAGCTGCTCTGCTTGCTCTCATGTTCATACCGCGGTATCAAGATACGGCAAGAAAGCTGTATCATGCATCCAAGTTTTATGAATATGTGGATATCCTTGGTGTCCGAGCTGGCGGCGGAGATATCGACTTGCACTTTGCGGTGCATCACCTTACCACGCCGTACCTCACTTATGTCCGCGTGCTTCATTACAGCCATGGCTGGCGAGTTGTCGCGGCACTGAACGCATTCCATCATGTTTTGATGTATGCGTATTTCGGGGGAGCTGGGTTCCTTCGACCTGCGTTGCCTGTCACTGGAACGATTCAACTGCTGGTGGGATTGGGAGGAGAGGCGTGGATTTGGTGGCATAAGAAGATTGACGGGGAGCAGCCCCTGTGGCCGCATGAATTCGTTTTGGGTCTTCTGACCCTCTATCTTGTCCTTTGGATTAGGGATCTCAAAGAGAAGGCGAAGGCGGGCAAGGCAGCGACCAAAGTCAAGTCGTCATAGGCACGTTTGGTATCGGGGGCTTTCCAACTGCTACTTTATTTCATTGGGTTGTCTGGGTATCATCGCTTTGCTTCTTTCGCTTCCTGCCAGCGAGCATTTCTCTCTTTTCTTGCTTCCGAGTCTGCTTGTCCAGATTACCAATCGTCTTGCCTTCACTTCCGCATGGCCACCTGGCCATGGCTGCTTCTTCTGCGGCTTCATCCCACTCGCGGGGTAGGATAGCAAATACCAGGTACGAGGTGTGTGTTTTCAGGTCGTTTTCCGTGCGGTGAACTACTCTGCCTTGCAACCACAAAGGGTCCTCGCTTTTATTGGAGTCTTTGCTGCTGGACTCAGGGGTGGAGCCGTCAACATCCATCTTGGACTCTGATGCATCAGAAACAAGTTGGGATGTTTGGCCCTTGTGGAAATCTTGGGTCCGTTTCAGGTCGCTCTTGAGCTTTTTGACGGCTTCTCCAACATCACCGGGCTGTGAGCTGAAGCCTTTCTCATTGGGAATATTAACTCCGACCCGATCCCGCATGACGTTGAATCGGTGGTTTGCAATCTCAACCATATCAATATCTGTCCAACCAAGTGTTCGCATCTCCGTAACTGTTCGTGTGACTTGCTCAATGCAGGGTGAAAAGGTACAAATAAATGCGCTCCGATTCGGATCCAGCGGTGATTCCCAGTCGCCTGGCTTGTCATCGAGCTTGCCTCCCTTGAGCGTCTTACGCCGAGCCAAGTGGTGTAGTGCTTCCCATGGAGCGGGCAGGTCTAGAAAAATGGCGCTGGCCTTGGGAGACTGGCCATTAATGAGAAATCCTTCATCATATACATCCCTGTGTGTCAATTGGACAACACCATCTAGGGCGTGATGCTTGAGTTCGGCTTGCATTTTTTCATACCGAAGTTCGTGGAACTCGAAGCTGAATACCTTGCCCCTGAGATCCGCATCTGACTTGGGATACCCATTGTAGACGGCACGCGCGGAGGCGTGTGTAAAGCTACCACTACCGGCTCCCGCCTCAATAATTCTGCTGCCTGGCCGAGCTCGGATTCGCTGAAGGACATAACTATAATCTGGTGTGTAGACAACCTGTGTTCTGTGCGGTAGACTGCTTGTCCACAGCTCTGGTGTTGGTCTCAGAACGTAAATGAAGCCGCTGGAAGCGACAACAGCTCTTTTTGCTGGTGCCGAGCTCGGAGTATCGTTGCCGTCATCTTGGTTGGAGGTAGGCGTCTCTTCGTCTTCAACTTCGTCACGCCGACGTTTGCGACCCCGGGATCCTGTATCGACTACGGAGGCTCGAACCTGGGAACCCCAAGGAATATCGAGTAACGTGGAATGCGGGAACGAGCCGAACCTGGTGTTTAGAGTCACGCCCTCTGCATAGCCATCCACAGCACTGTCGGATTGTTGCAGAGTGATGGGTTGAAAGTTTTCTTTGGAAAGGCTGATGATTGCGAGCGTATTCGGTGCTGTTTTCGCTGTGGGTTCGAGAAAATGGGACGGTTGAGATCCTGTAGAGGCCGCCATAGTGTAATTGGGCCGGCCGCAGCTCAATGTTTGTGTGAGCCGGCGTATTTGAGGTTGCCGTCGGGTTGTGAGGTTGACGAACAAATATTTTGAAAAGTTTCTCTCCACATAAAACTTGAGATGGAGAACCTTGCATGCGGCTGCAGGGACGAGAAAAAGCCCCACTACCAGTCCTTGGATGAAGTCTTGTCTAGTCAAGTGCAACCGGCAGAAACAGCTCACTAGGCGACTGTAACGTGCTCTACAAGGTATTTGAAGCTTTTAGGGCGATATTAAGCGTTGATTGTCCCGGCCGAGATCAACCAGTTAGTTGATATTTTCTGTTGGTTGAGTACTAGACGATGTGTTGATAGCAATGGAATTTTGGCCTGGCCCACATGTAACAAATAAGGAAGCCATCCTGGCTGGTGCCAGCTTCAGAATGAGGGGCAACAAAGCACATGGAGCTCTCAGCTTTCAAAAAGCAAAATTGCCCAAGTGGCATTTCTGACCAGTTGACACCCAAGCTCGCCCTGGTGACTCAACCTCACCACCACCACCACCAACAACACAACCACGTCTGACTGCGACTGCGAATGCGGCTGCGATTGCGTGTGCCCCTTCACCACCATCGGCCGGCGACGACTCATTATACCAAATACCAGCGTCGGTGGTGATTCTGTCGCGTCCAGGCTCTCCCGCTACTTAATCCTCGTCTTGGCACCCTGTCCTGGATGAATCTCTTCCGCCTCACACCCAGGTTGAGATTCGCACCAGTTGCCACTATTCCCAAGACGTCCTTCATTCTCTCTAGCCGAAGACATAACACCGCCATCATGGACTCGCTAAAAGTGCACAATTCCCTTAAGCCAGGGCCTCCTATGCCCTTTGTGCCCATGGAGCCTGGCAAGGTCTCCTGGTATGTGTGCGGTCCTACAGTCTACGACAAAAGCCATCTGGGACATGCTCGAAACTATGTGGCTAGCGATATCATTCGTCGCATCATGATGCATTACTTTGGCTTCGATGTCAAGTATGTCATGAACATGACGGATGTTGACGACAAGGTAGAATTGGCCCAGCAAAGCCCAAGATGCCCTTCCATACTGACTGTCGTAGATCATCATCAAGGCTAGAAGACAGCGTTTGTTGGACCTCGAAAAGAAGAAGACCTACACCAAGGATGAGCTGAGGGCCCTTGGTCTCGTTGCTTTTCAAGCATATGCGTCGAAAAACTTGCCTCTCCTTGCAGAAGACACATCGAAACTAAACGAAACGGACTATACCACGCGACGAGATGCTGCCTACGGCCGCGTGCTTTCTGGAGGCACCCTCTCCGGCGAGGGCAAGCCCAGCGACGCCGAAGCAAAGATCAAGATGCATATTGGCAACATGGACGCCGCTGCGGAAGCCCTCAAACAAAATGCCATCTTCCCAGGCGCCGACGAAGTCCTTTTACCCTACCTGGACTCCCTATACAAGGAGACGATTGACACCAGCGATCAGTCCATATTTACCGACCTGACAAAGAGCATGGAGGCACTCTTTATGGAGGACATGGACAACCTCAATGTTCTGCGACCCGATGTTATCACTCGTGTCACTGAATACATGCCGGAGATTGCCAAGTTTGTAGAGCAAATCGTTGATAAGGGCTTTGCATACGAAGCTGAGGGCTCTGTCTACTTTGACATTGCTGCTTTCCAAAAGGCTGGCAACACATATGCTCGCCTAAGACCGGAAAGCAGGAATGACAAAGCCCTTCAAGAGGAGGGTGAGGGGTCTTTGTCTACAAATCTGGGAGGCAAGCGTGGCGCCGGCGATTTCGCGCTCTGGAAGAAGTCTAAGGCTGGTGAGCCATACTGGCCAAGCAAATGGGGCGATGGCAGACCGGGCTGGCATATTGAGTGCTCTGTCATGGCCTCTGATGTTCTGGGATCTCGCATGGATGTCCACTCTGGCGGCATTGACTTGGCATTCCCTCACCACGATAATGAACTGGCACAGAGCGAGGCATACTTTTGCCAGCATGGTAAGGGTGAACATACTTGGGTCAATTATTTCTTGCACATGGGCCACCTTTCGATTTCCGGATCGAAAATGTCCAAATCGCTCAAAAACTTTCAGACCATATCGGATGCACTCGCTACCACCTACACTCCCAGAAGCATGCGAATTGTGTTTCTCATGGGCAAGTGGAACGATGGTGTAGAAATCTCACCGGATATGCGGTCCCAGGCTGACAACTGGGAGACTACTATTAGCGTAAGTTGACCTAGGGTCCGGTTAGAAAGACTCAAACTGACAAGTGTAGAACTTCTTCACAAACACGAAATCTTGGCTTACAGAAGCTGGTGTCGATTATGGCGTCAAAAGCCTATCCGTCAACCAGGATGACTCATCCACTGGCCTTCTTGCCGACTTAGAAATGGCCAAGAAGGAAGCTGAGGATGCATTGACCAACTCCTTTGATACCCCTCGAGTTATGCTCGTTCTCCTCAAGTTGGTCAACACCACCAATGCATTTGTCAAAAATAACAAGGACGTCAACCTCGCTCACGTCGAGGCCATTGCTCGATGGATCACAAAGATGGCTGGCATTTTTGGCTTGGACGCCAATGCGAACCCGCCTTATGACGGTCTCGGCTGGGCGTCCCCGATCGCAACTGACGTAGACCCGAAGAAGGCTGTTCAGCCCTATGCTGAAATCGTTGAGTCTGTCACAGCCGAAGTGTCTAAAATCTCTATTTCGAGCGATGTTATTGCCACTCTTTTAGCTCAAGATCCCTCCAAAGACTTTGAGTCTGTCGCTGCGACTGGATCCCGTGACATTGAGAAGCTCTCCCTTCCGTATATCCGGGTCGTCTCGCAAATCCGTGACGAACTCCGACGTGTCGTCTCATCACAGACCCCCGAGACTAAAAAGGCCATTCTCACCATCACTGACCGAATCCGGGACGTTGATCTGACCAATCTGGGAGTGTATCTTGACGACCGGCCTGATAACCAGCCGTCGCTCATCAAGTTCATCCCTGCTGCAGAACTTATCCGTGCTAGGGAAGAAAAAGCTGCACGAGAGGCAGAAAAGGCTCAGAAAAAGGAGGAGGCTAGACTTGCGCGTGAAAAGGCTGAGCAGGAGGCCAAAGAAAAGGCCAAGATCCCGCCCGAGGAAATGTTCAAGAAGGACGAGAGATATAGCGCATGGGATGAGAGCGGTATGCCAACGAAGATGAAGGATGGGAGCGACGTGCCAAAAAGCCAGTTGAAGGCGTTGAAGAAGATGTGGGACAAACAAAAGAAGGTGCATGAAGAGTTGAAGGCCAAGGGAGGGCTGTAGATGATCCATATAGAGGAATTCAATAAGAGCATCTTGCTTCCATCGACACCGGTGTAACTGTAATGCATGTTACGTCTTGGGGCCCTAACGAACTAACTACCTGCCTCAGTTCGTTGCGTGATGCAGTGGCCATGAATAGTTTGTCTGGTGCTGACGAGTGCCTGCCCACGTCTAAGTATGCAATAACTCATCTCAATATACGCTGTTTATAACATGAAATGTGATCAGCTTACGGGGTTAGAAAGTCAAGTTAGTCAAATCAATGCATTTCCTCTGTCAATAACTAGTACCCATAGCTATCCAGCGATTACAAGGCGACGATAGCGCCTCCAAAACCAGCTTGTTCACGTCACAATGACAAGATATTTTATCTCATAGCCGTAATCTATTCACGAGCCTCCAGGCAAAGCACTTCAACATTATTTCCAACTGGGTCAAACACGAATGCAGCATAGTAATTCGCACCATAGTGTGGCCTCAACCCAGGAGGTCCATTGCATCGCCCACCGGCAGCAACGCCAATTCTGTGAAATTCGTCGACTTGGGCTCTATCTATCACACCCAGTTAGTTTGGTGCTGTCAATGAAGCCATGGACACTTCTCTTACTGTCAACACGAAATGCAAAATGCATGGGCAGGTTTGGCGGCTCGGGCGCGGACAACACCCACCACTCGCAATTTTTGGCGTTGTAACTAAAACCGGCTATCTCCTCATTTTCGCCTTCTGTTCTGAACTTTTGGTAGCCAACTGGTTTTAAAGCTTTCTCGTACCACTCCTTAACCATGGGGTGACGCTTGGCGTCGACGTGAATGCCAATGTGATCTAACGGCATGGTTCTTTTAGTTTCGTAATGAGTTGGAAGTCAGTAGGTGGTTTAGCCTTGGGATGTTGCAAGAGGCTCTTGCCGTATCTTCTGTTTTTATGGTGCCTCGATGTATGTTGTGTGACCAACATGCGGCCCGTATGGTGATGTTGTTCACGATGAATGGCAGCAGAGCCATCAAGCCATGTGAATGCAACCACGAAAGAGGGTGGCCGTCCAATCTGCATGAGGTCATGAGACAACAGCATTCTACGTAATGCCATCTTCAAAAATTAAAATATAGCCGCGACACATCACCTGACACCTTTTCCACACTTTTATCTGCGTAAAGCACAGAGTTGGCCCGAGGCACTAGAGAAGCATAATGTGAGAGTACACACTCAGATGCGAACTCACGCTCCGATGGCGAAGAGGTTTGACTTTTGTCAAAGTATTGATACATATGTCTCTTTTGGAGAATATCTAGTGCCCATACCCACCAAGCCATGTTGTCTCAACCCGCGCTCTTCACTATGTGGTAAGCACCGAGCTCATCGGGCACATATGCAAGCTTTGCCCTTGGGCCCATGAGTTTCGCGATGTGCCTCTCATCAGCGGTATAGACGGCTTTGCCCAAGTCCTGTGTAACCGGCTGTAATAACGTTGCCATGGCCAAATGACTTCTGGAGTTGATTTGCACACGACTGCCCACCGTGATTGACGCGATTGAAACAAGTGTCTGAAAGCCTACGGTGAAACCGAGAATCATGTACACGTAATTCCAGTCGAATACTTGGATCGAAGCACTCTGAATTGGTGCCATGCCCGGTACTTCCACCACGGGGCTGTTGAGTGAAAGACCGCCGAGCGCACCGATGCAAAACATCGATATTCGACTGCCCATTTGGTTTACGTCGCCTCTAGCCTTCTCTCCATAGTAATCAGTCACCGGATAGCTTTGAAACTGCATAGTATCGGTACTATTCGTCGTTCCCGTGGTGGAAGGCCCGTAGCTTTGAAGTGCGATGGCCTGCGTCGACAACCTCCTAACAGTGGTTTCTAACTGGTGTTCTCTCAGTTTGGCGTTGACGACGGGCCCAAGGGTGACATTGCAACTATAGAACCTGGGTCTGACATCTGAAGCTTCAAGTACGGTAATGATTGCCCACGAGTCCCCTGACGACCGAGGGTTGTTGGGATCAAACATGAAGAGGTTCTGGTTCGGCCCGTTGAGCGCTGGGATCGGCCCAACCGTAGTATTAAAGCCATCGGCAAGAGTAATACTTTTCTCTAGCCCATTGCCACCGCCGCTGACTCTCCAGCTTTGACATGTCGTTGTAGCTGAGACATGACGATTGGTTGCCACATTGAGTCCAGACACCTGACTGGAGACAGAATCCTCCGCGAATACAAATCGACAAGTGGTAGTATCGGCTTCGCAGAAGATTGGATGGTTATCAACGTCGATCTTCGTACCCGGACGAGGCAATCTTGTCTCGAGCGATTCTGTGCTCTCGCGAGCGTCGACTCGCCACGGAATGGACATTTTTCCAAAGCTTGCATGCCGTTAGTCCAAGGACTCTCTAAGCCAGGAGTGGGATCGTATCATCATGTATGAACAGGTATGGTTTCATCCGGGCGCACCTATTGGCGACATGTCTCAAGACAAGAACGGACTGCGAATCGGACAATTCGCGAAGTCTGACACCATTGTTTATATCCGTCATATTGCGTAGAAACACGAGGTCAGGTTGAGTGACCAGGAAGTTGGTGGAATCGTTTGTATTATACGTTAAACCGAGCAATGCGATGGCAACTTGAGAGACCTATATTATTAGCGGTTTGGGCTCGACTCGAGAATGATCTCGTCTAGAACACTCACTAGATGAAACGATATCCACACCATTACGAAGAAGCGGACAGAGAAATGTCGAGTCGTGAGCCCAAGTTTTGCTAAGCGGCCGATTTCCTCGATTTGAAGTATTAAATCTGCCTGTGGCATGCAGTTAGTATGACATATCGCCGCGTTCAAGCCTGACTGAGTATGTACACACCTCTTGCGGTGACCTCTCTCTAAGACTGAAGAGCCACCATCGAAGATGGCTAACATTGGACTTGAGCGAGCTGGCAACGTTAAGTCCAAGAGCAATCGAAACAGCGAGGATCAAGGCGTTGAACTGTTGCCGTTGCGCAGTCGTAATGGCGGCCGGAGTAGAATATACGAATAGGACAGCACCCTCAGTGAAAGCGAGAACCATGGTTACGACCAGTCGTACAAGGCTTCGTATAAACAGGCGCCTCATCTGCCTCGAGGAATCGAATCCTTCTGCGGCGTCCTCCATGGTCGAAGACCGGGCGACTTCTATTGGCATTCGAGGTGGTGTCAACAGTCTGAGCCAGCGGGCTGTTGCGATTCTGAAGGCCCCCAAACAAAGACAATGAAGTCCAAGAGACGAAGTCAGGCGATTCCTATCATACTTATCAAAACCGAAGCACATTCGTCAGCTCGTGTATTCCTGCCCTCCCAACCCAACAACTCGATAGATGTTCCATAGTCTTGCACAAGACGTGAGATCATCGCGCCACCTCAGCCTAATCGAGGTGAGCGCTCGAACCCCATGTTGACAACTTCTAAAGGGAATGGGGGAAACAATCTTATGAGCCACTCATTTTCAATTCGGGTTCTTCCGAGCCCGTAGTGCGCATTATGTGCAGCAGGGGTGAAGCACTTTATGCGGAACGCTGGTGGGACGCCAAACACGCCAGTTGTCCGGGAGTCTGCAACAAACTCGCGGGTGAGGTTTGATGACACGATTTTCGATATCTGTAGTCCGTATTCTGTCCATTAGCAAGTTGGGGTGATGGCTTTGGTTTATTTGGCGCGGTAGGGATGACTCAGTCCCATGGAACTAGTTACATTGGGGTAGTCGCGCCTTGTTGATATCGGACTGTCGAGGAGGCAGGAAGGCTTAGTTGCAAGGGCTTTTGTGAGACATTGACAAGGGAGCTTAGGGGATAGTAATGGGATTTGAACATCACTGGTGAATGGCTAAGTATTACTTGATGCAAACAAAAGCGGGTTTGCTTCACGGAGGACTCATCGTGTTCGAGGGGGGCAGGCTGGTGTTTACCCCAAGGTCTGCAGGTTTGTTTTTGCATGAGCATGTACGCCGTTCTGGGATGCACATCTTGTGCAAGGAGAGTATGTGACTCCATATCTAATCATGTTTCTGCTCGGTTACGAATCCGAAACCGTACGTTGGCCCCAAGTGTTGAATCCGGGCACGGCTCCCTGTATCAAGTCCCCAACCAAATAAAACAAACATAACCGATACTCTGGTTAAGATTATGGGGGTGAGGTAACACGGTCCATGGACAAAAGTACTTGATCACGTTGGGCCTACTGGTTGATATTTCCTGAAAAGGGTGGTACTTGGGATCGTCGTATGCTTCAACCCAGACCACCGTAGCTGTAGTGGGTGGTCAGAAGTATTTAAATGAGAAAAGGTATAGCATATTGCGTTATGTGCTGGGGCATATTGAGCTGTGTTAGTGTATACTTGGATATATCCAAACACCTCTGATATGTAGATCTTGAATGCTGACAGGAGCAGATGTGATGACCTCATTAGTCCGATGATGACCTCGGGTACCCGGTGGCTTTCAGGATCATGGCGTGAAAATTCTCAATATCTCTATGAATAGAATCATATTTTTAATTCAGATAGTCAAGCCAATTTAATGCAAGTCGGTCATTAAGTTCCGTAAATAACTGCTGTCTATGGAATCTTTTGATACTGAGTCTTGATTGTACTTGCATAAGCTTGGTTTTCGAGTCGCGGCGGGAGAGCTTTGCGTGATTGGGCATGACGGTGACATAACTAGGAAGGGCACGGAAATAGTATGTAGCCGTTGTGCATCTTCCACAACCAACTGCCAATATCGGTTCGATCTGAAGATGGGCAGATTACCATGTCAAAATTTCGACGTGTCGCAGTGACATACAGGTTGAATTTGATTGATGAATGTGTGAAACTAATAAGACGTGATTGGCGTTGCACTTATAGGGCGCCCGGGTCTGGATTGGAACAAACACAAATACGGGGTTACTCAATGCCACCTTTCTACGGCCTGGATATCTATAGAATCATCTGCTCTTTAAGTTTGGGACAAGCTCTGGAGTGTTGCGTCTTTGTCTCTTGCAATCGCCAAGACCAAAATGCGATCGTCTGGTGTTGTTCTGCGACAACAGGCGGCCTCTGAATTACCTTAATGCCAGTAGCCTCGTATTCTTCTGCCAGTCCTTTGATCTGTGACTTCGTTGTCGATTTTGCTTGTGTCTTTCTCTTGATACAGTTGCATTCGTAATCTGAGTTGTTAACCCCATAACTGTCACAGAATTGTAAGTGATGGCTCCTCGTGGCCGTGGGGAGAATGATTCTTTCATCCTCTCATGCGATCATGCATGGCCAAGATTAATGCAGAATGCGGTTTGAAGGTGTGAGGGGAAGAAGGGGGGCGGGAGACTGGTCGTGATGACATTCCGGCAGTTCAGATAGCTGCAAATGTGGCATTGATTGGTATGTCTATTGTTGTCACTCGGTTTTCTCATGGCAATACTGGGGGTGCCCTTGTCATGATTGCTGCATAAACCGTTAATCTAAGGCGTATGCTGAGCTGCCAACTCTATTACAAGCTTCAAACCATCCCAAGTTTGAGTCTAGCGGGTCTCTATTGGGGCATGAATGCTTGCGCCGTCTGGACAAACAGCATCGACTACCTAGGCAGATGAAATCTGGCTACCTGAAATATTCAATAGAGTCAGATTCTTGGAGTCGCCCATACTAATGTCACCCAGAAGTAAGGGCAGCGAGGCAGAGAGGCACCCCATTGTTCATGATATACCAAGGATAGATTAGGGCTATAAAACCCACATGGTATCCATGAGCTACCACTGCCTCGAACAAGGTATCGCAAACTACTCCAGATTGTCTCACGATCTCCGACAGCGACTAGCTTAGCCTCATGTCGTGGGGTTGCAGCAGCAAATGGACGATCCTGCACGCATAACCACAGGTCGGTCGTTGTCATGTCAGATTTCTATATTAGTCGACTATCGAGGACAGGTATACAGAGAGGGACTATACACATGCATCATAACAAAAGAAGGTGGGGAAAGCTCCAAAGGGCGCCGGTATTAGATGCGCATGTACCAAAATTGACAGGGTGTTCCATGGCCTTGACATTCCGACATACTCAAAAAGGAACCTGCCATAGGAAAAGTGGTAGAGCTCAAAGTTGTGTCATAGCCTCGTGCTTCAGCTGGGGGTGCGTCGATAAGTTTGAAACAGCATGGAACCAATCCAACGGGCTATGTGAATAGGCTTTTCTCTAGGCTGTCTTTGCAAACGATCTCTGAGTAGAATATTCGTCTGAACAGGGCTTTATGTAACAATTCTTGACTTTGAATGAGTTATGCGTCTCTTTCAGAGATTTTGAATGATTCTCTCCCAAACTATATAATGTCCTCTACCCCGATCGACTTCTAACTCAGTTACAGTACTTGCATTCAATAATACCACCAACAAGTAAATAATGCCAGCCATGACTACGAAAGATTCCCAAATGTTGTTTGGAGTTGCGCAAGTCGACGCACCGCTGCAGTCATCATCATTCAATACTCGGGGAGCAACAAGTTCGGCCAAGCCAAATGGTATTTCAGCCCCTGTAAACTGTACAACTAAGCCTATGTTATGAATTTGCTAACAGGGGGAACCTTTTCTGTGATAGCTTCCAAACAACTTTCTAACATGACGCCCTCGCAGCGTGAGCGGAAACGCGCGAGAGACAGGGAGTTTCAGAGAACATTGAGAACCAGACGGAAATGCTACACAGCCTGGCTCGAAAAAGAAGTACAGAGGCTTCAAGGCGAGATTGTATCAAACGACACCGTCGAGGATTTGCGGCGGCGCAATGCAGCTCTCAGCGCCGAGTTATCTCATTTACAAGCACGCATCGACATGACCCTGAGCGGGTCATTACGGGAGCAGAGTACGGAGGCTTTTGAAAATTATAGCTCTTCTGCATACGAAACAGTGTATGCATCGGAGATTTCGCCGTATAGCAATTATGTCACCAATGTTGCCGACAGCTCTTCTCCGGATTCGCGACCCTCTATCACCGGTAGTGCTCCTTCATCACCATATGAGGCATCAAGTTATGCGTCTCTTGCAAAAAACTACGCATCTTGTTTACCTTGTATTCAGCTTGAGGACATGCCGAAATATGAATTGAATGTACTACAGTTAGAGCCGGAGAGATATGGAATCGGTCGCTCGTCGAGTTGGTAGGGGACAGGATCACAGTGTTCGAGGCGGCCACTTGTTGTTCCAAAGAATTTCGAGGCCGGTTTGGGGGCCATGTGGCTGATGTACGTCGAATAAAATTTTGTTTACCTTGAACACTGTTATCTTAGAACAGCTTGTCCTGCGAAGGATTTGAAACCTGGACACACTGGTCTCAAATTGATGGACCTTTCGTAGCCTTCGTGCAGTCAGCTAGGAACAAACGTTGTTTCCGAGATATGCAGGTTCGGAAAAGAATGCAAGTACACAATTACACAAAGAAGTTATTCCTTGCCAACAAGTCTATGTCAAGTTGTACTGCAACACTGTTCGGCAGTTACCATACCCCCGGACTGACATTTTCAATAAATCTCCGCGGCTTACAACCAACCAATGAAATGGAAAACCTCTCACTTGCACAACTGTTGGAAGCTCTCCGTGATAACTTCAACCATCTTTGAGCATGGTAAAACCAACCCCATCGTGGTAGGCCCGGAAGCCGAGAAGCAAGAGACTTCAAAAATATAATCTGATATGTCATCATTTGTTCCAACGGAGTTCCAGAGAGGACCTGCCATCCAAGGATTGCTGCTTGTTCTGCGATACAGAGGTAGAATTGCGGAGGATTTGAGCGGTATGCGCGCTGGAGGCGTGAAACTTCCGAGCGTCAACTGAAGAGGCATGCGTTACTCGATAGACTGTCTACCGCGGGATATCCAGGTCTACTTGGATGGTGCTGCAGGCTGCATACTTTTGATTGGCAGTAGTCCAGGCACCATGCAACGTAATGGCGAAAAGAGACTTCGTGACGATGGGTCAAGAGTGCCTTGCCAGCTAGCCTGATTGACTCAGCCTCAATTGTGCCTTCTTTGACGTTTGAGGTGGTAGGGCTGTCAAACGTCCTTCCTGATCTTCTGGGAAAGGCTTGTCCGCCATGTGGGCACGATGGTATGTGTGATCGACGGCTTTGTGTATCACGATGCGCTCAAACTCCAAGCAGGACAGGCTCATACACAAATAAGGCTTTTTCTGGGGTGGTAAATGTCACAATAATGCTATATGGTCATGTGGCACTGGATGAACCCCCGCATGAACTTCCATACTGAGTCAGACGAGAATCTTTTGTTGCGTCTTGACCAGCCTACTACAATAATGCGACAACAAAGATCACGAAAGTATGGGACCTGATATGTGTATCACATAGGACTTGCATTTGAGTGTGGATTTCAGCAAACCCCCCGAACAACACCGATTTGCGGAAGGGCCAGAAGACTTAGTCGCTACAATTTCGTATGTCGATGTTCATGAGAGGCCGAATTTGTACCATTTATGGTTTTAAAGTAATATATGTGGACTGAGCGTATTAGATTTTGGTTATATAGATCGGCCCCGCCGTGTCGCTTTCGCCGATTAATGATGTCAATAGATTAATATATGCTAAACATTCTGTGGAGATACTATGAACACAGGAGATGTGTAACATTGAGAGCTGCGCACTGGTTTATACTTCCCCATTTGGGTGTATGAGAACCTTTGTGTAACCTTCAACACGCTTGTCAAACTTATCATATGCAGTCTCAACGTCGTCCAAAGTGATCTCATGCGAAACCACGAAACTAGGTTTTGCTTTCCCAGCAACAATCAAGTCTCTCAAGTAACGATTGTACGCTTTAACGTTACACTGGCCAGTTGCCAGTTTCAAGCCCTAATCATGTGTTACTTGCAGCTGGTAAGACAAAAAGCTGGGAAATGAAACCAACCTTCTCAAAGAGCTTTCCGAAACTCAAACTAATCATTCCTTTTGCTGCAGCACTGTCGGGGGCGCCCGGATCGCTGTTACACAGCATTAGAAACTGATTGTGCCCTTGGAATTGGAGTAGGGAGTAGGGGAGCTGAACCTAGGAACATAGAGCCCTGGAATACCTAATCCACCACATGCCCGTGTGACCCGAATCATGTTCTCAAGAACAACATTTGGCTGTTCGGAAGAGCCGCCGCTATCCATTGCTTGATAACCAACAGCATCTACAGATCGGTCTACCATGCCGTCGTTAAGACTGATAATTTGGTCAACAGCATCACCTTTGGTAAAATCAACAGGAATGCAACCGATTTTCTCGGCTGCCTGCAGTCGCTCGGGAACGCGATCTACAACAAATACACGGGAGGCTCCCCGAAGAACGGCAGAATACGCCGCCATCAAACCCACTGGCCCGGCGCCAAACACGGCAATACTCTCTCCGGGGGTGAAGCCGGAAAGTTCGACACCATGCCATCCTGTTCTGGTAAGGAACAAAGTTTCTACTCGCTTAGAAGTTAAAACGTACCTGTTGGAAAAATATCTAGCCCAGCTTTAGCATGGAAGCAAATCCGAGGATCATGAAGAACTCACCGGCAAGTAGAATGAAGTCGGATTCGTGCTCTTTTCCAGGGGGCAGCTGAAGGGCGTTGAAGTCTGCATATGGAACACGAAGATACTGCGCTTGACCTCCACGATATGGACCCATAGCAACATATCCTGGTCAAAGTAACTGATTCAGTTTAATACCTTGAGCAAAGGATCATTTAACAGACGAACCGTAGGCTCCACCCGCAAATCCGGGGTTTACTCCAGTGCAAAATGCGGTTCTTCCCTCTTCACAGTTGCGGCAACGGCCGTCGGCGACATTGAATGGAATGACGACTCGGTCACCCCTTTTCAGTAGCGTCACTCCCTCGCCGATTTGTTCCACGATTCCCATGTTTTCATGGCCTAGTTGGTATACTTAGCTCGTTGTTACTGGTGGCAATATAGGGTAACAAACCGAAGGTGATGCCCTGCTCTGCGGCGGTTCTGCCTTCATACATGCTAGGAATTGTAAGCCTTTCCAAAATGCATAGTGCCGGTATTATTTGAGTGTATAGCCCACTGTAAGTCTGAACCACAAATTGCGGCCTTTGCGATAATCAGCATTGAAGTGAAATTGGGTTGAAGTCGAACTGACTCACAGTTGTCACCTTGAGAATGATATCGTCCGGGTGCTCTATTCGGGGCATATCAACATCTTGAACCTTGACCTTGAATGGGCCATTGTAGTTGACGGCTTTCATTGTCGACGACATGATGAACTCCCGTGCTGAGATACTACTGAAATGAAACTGGGAGAATGATGGAAGAGTCCAAAGCTAAGAAGGATGCTATTGAGGGGTCGTTACAACATCCATCCGGACATCCGCGATCGATCTGCTTTTGAGATGCTTTGATGCGGGGAAATATGACATATAGAATTCTTGGCCCTGCCGTATGCTGGTTGCCATCATGCTGTCTCGGTATTCTCTTGCGAGGTGGGGATTGAGTTGAACTTGAACAAGCCACACGTTCCTCAAATGGACAAAATTCTATCCAACCAACATTATTGCAGCTTGAGGATCGACAACACCGCTGTTCGGCCGAAACTCGGCCAGTGAACAGTTTGCTTTCCACCAGTTCAGCTGTATCTGCATAGTGAAATTGTGTAAATATCTGGCGGTAGGCACGGCGTAATAACATAAACATAACTACTGTAGCAGGAATTAGTTCCTGAGCCTCTGTTTCGGCCATGATATTATACGCTTTCGATCCGTTTGGGGCATGGGTTCCGAAGTCAACTTTCAGCATTGAAATCCACTGCTTTTCAGGCTGGAAGATGTATGTGTGCGGTATGTCTTTCCAGGACTTTCAAGAACATTACCTCTTCATGCTGACATGCTACATCACGGTGGGAAATAAAGACGGTACAACTGGGTTTGTAGGGTCGCCCGTAACAAAGCGATATGTGGTATCGCTGAGCTAAATACCGGTACCCTAGTTTGCCAAACATATTTTAGTAATTGCCGGAGAAATTGAAACCCAATAAATAGGAGTGGCCTGATTTCACTAGGCCCTGCCTGAACTCATGCGACCCAAGGAGACTTGACTCACTTCAAAACAGGTTCAGCACCGTTACCAGGCTGAATTTGAAGTCGCAAAAGCTCTGTGATCAGTAACAATTAATGCGCATTTCGGAGAGCAAGATATCGCAATATATCACGTCCTCACTTTGTTTCATTTTGGTACACGAGCCAATGGTATAGTGATCAACTGTCACTCGATCGGTCAGTTGAGTCCTCAATGGAAGCCTGGAGGATGTTGATGCAGAATTGTCCGGCATGGCTTGTCATGAAACGCAGCTACTAGTCACCGTTTCATCCATTCGCAGCCACGACATTTTATTCTAGAAGCTGATGCAAGTTCCACAGCCAGTTCCGCAGCTACTTGAATCCTGCAGTTGCAAGGACGTTTTTGTCTTGCCGTGTGCTTTAGGCAAGAGCTAAACGTCAGATATTGATTTAAATTTATATGGTAAATAAGTATTATTGCATCATGAATGAAATTAATGTGGACAGAATATCTCCAGAAGACCTATTATTACCCTACAAGAGGCACATATCGAGACTTGAGATGCTGTTTCTGACACAAAATATGCCACAACTGTTAATCTTTGGCAGCGGAGGCAGTTGTCTAGGAGATAATAATAGCAAGAGTAGCGACGGTAATGGCAGCAAGAACGTTGAAGGAAGCATTAGCAGCACCGGCAGTGACAACCGCAGTGCTAATCGGGGTGCCTATTATATATTAAATTAGCCATCTGATCAACCCAAGCTAACTCAGCGCAAGCATGGAAGCAATCATCACGCTCTCACGCGAAATAGAGTCAATCGTACCTGTTGCAGTAGGAGCGCTTGCAGTTCCAGAGACAACACCTGACGGGTGCGAGCTTGGGCGTACGGCTGCTGATCCAGTGGGAAGAGATGACGTTTTAGAAGGGGACGCAGAGTGTCCGCTTGAAGCTGGGGACTCGGTAGGATATGCAACAGAGGCGGTCGAAGTCAGCGAGGCGGTGTTAGTACTGATCGTGCTCTACCTATGTCCGTTAGTTGAGGGTTTCGGTATGCGATTGCTTTCAATAGTTTACATACGGAAGGGCTTTCGGCAGTGGTGCTTGTGGTAGAAACGACAGTGCTTGATCGAGGCTGAGTTACAACAAGATTGCAAGAGTCTTTGAACTTTTGTGCAGGGCCGTATGGCTTAAAGTTCTTGAGGGTAAGACAGGGCCCGAAGCAGAAATTGACAAAGGGTTGAGCGTATGGATGGGTACACTTTTCGGGAGTATTGGCGATACGAATGACGGCACCTATTTATAGTATGATTAGTAAAACAAGTTGATAATAAGAGTGGTCTTCTTACCGCATGTCCCGTGGCATTTGAACTGGTCACTGTCTTCAGGATAGCCAAAAGACGCATATTCAGACATATTCAAGTCCACAACCGTAACGCCGTTGGGGAGAACGGGTAGCTTCTCGAGTTCCTGGAATGGGGCCTTTTGTGTGATTGTTCTGGTTGCCGGGCCTTGTCGTTTGTCAATCGCAGGAGCTGCGTTGACGAGTACGCTTAGAGCGGACAGCAGAGTGATTGCGGAAGCGGAATGCATTGTAAGGAGTAGATGTCGATTATCTTGAAGGATAAGGGCAGAAGCAGTGACTGATGTGTTTTCCAACGAATGAAGAAACTGGTGCCGAAGAGAGAGTAAGACACTGGTGTGATTGCGGCATGTCCATTTATATAGACAATCTTCAAAACATGTGCGAATGCAGGTACCAGGAACAGCTGGGACGAACTGGTAATCGGTTTTTCGGAGTTACGCTGATATCTCTCCAACCCTGCTCCCAAAGTCTTATAGAAACTTGGTCGTCAATGGGCTGGATTCAACAAGGGGCTGTTGCGTTATTCTTGTTGTCCTGGTGCCGTTGGCTGGTTCCCCTGAATCTGAATAGGCTACTGAATCCCAGAACTCGTTGACGACTGTAATTGCGCTACACGATGGCAACTGTGGTAACAGTCTTCCACTCTTCTCTTCCGTCTACTTTCAATTGGATCCATTTCACAGCTTCATTCTGTATTGGTCTTGTGGCTCGGACCCTTGCGGATGTTGAGACCCCAACGACGAGACAAAAGTTCCGCGGACACAACGAGCATATGAATCCTTCCAGTATATGACATTTCTTACAACAGCAAGTGGAGACCATCAACCGCCTCAATCTTATCTGATCCGAGACGAACCATGCAAGTAAGTGAGCGAGCGTCGGCGATGGATGGGATGGAACCAAGAATCGCAGTGGATACACTCCACAGGACACCGGATGGAAAGGTCCATCTCACGGTTGAAGAGATGATATTTTCCCCATTTACACCAGCAGGGATCCCTTCTTCCTTGAACTGGCAGCCCTTGCCGCAACCAACACTGTGACAGGATCTTATCTGATCCGACGGCCATGAAATCAGCCCACCCATACCTCCGAAGACCCATCATATTCCTGGCACGCCAAGCAAATAATGCATAAATCTAGTCACAAGGTTGAATATAAGTTTCAATACATGACAGAACAAACCCCACTAACAGTCTTTGCTGCATCAAGACTTATTCGGCCTTTAAGCCCGACGGGCCATGAACTACCCTACTGGTCGTACGACAGAGTAAATACCATACCACCCAGTCTGTCTTGGTACTGACCGATTCGGAGCAGTGCGTTAGAAATTCATTCTTACATGTCACTCCGCCAAGTCGTAAGCGAGCTGTTTCTCGGACGCCACCCTTAGGTCCGAGATGTCACAAGCCGACTGGGTCTACGGGTTGGAAGCGGTATTCGGAAAGTCCTGAAGAAGGGCAGACTACTTAAATGGCGAATGGGCCCGAACTGGTGATAAGTTTTTGATCTTCGCCGGTAATAGCATACTGTATCATTTACGTTTACAGTTCTCGTTGGCCATCAAGGCAATATGCAGTTGCTCAGGATCGCTATTGGCCTTGGCTTGACCTTGGCCTCGGTTGCCAAAGCCCAGAGTGAGCCGAAGCCTACCAACCCATCAACCGCCAGCGTAAAGGACGATGACATGGGCCCTGCTGCCTTCATGTGGCCGCCGGACAGAGTTTGGTCAGGAGACATGGACAACCAGGCACCTTGTGGTTCTCGCTCAGCGGCTGGGAACAGGACAAAGTTTCCCCTTAGTAAGTCTTTTTGCAATACGTATGGTCGTTGTTGGGCTTATCAGTATTTGCTAACATACATACTTGTTAGCCGGCGGTGCGGTGGCTCTTGTAGCACAAGATGATTACTACAACAGCAAAATTAGCATCTCATACTCCAACGGTGCGTAATATCTCTGCCTCGGAGATCTTTTGTCAATTTGCATAGCTCCACATGACCTCGACGAGGAGGCCGCTAACAAAGAAGTGCAGATCCGCAAACGAATACGGACTTCACGACGGTTGTTGAAACAACTGATATCAACGACTTAAACCCTGGCCACACATGCGTACATATTCCTGACGCCCCTTCACGGTTGACTTCAGGCAGCAATGCAACCATCCAAATTATTTACAAGGCAGACTGGGATGCTCCGCACAATCAGACATTCTACGCCTGTGCCGACATCACCTACGTGAATGCCGTGGACTTCAAAACCCGAATCCCCTGCTTCAACGCTACGGAGCCTGGGGAGGACGACAAGAAGGCGGCTGCTGGCAAAGATAATAACTCTGGTACACCAGCTAGTGGCAGCTCTGGCAGCTCGGGACTCAAAGCCAACGCCTTGGCGGGTATTATCGTAGGCTCAATCGTTGGAGCAGCAGGTTTGGTAGCCATTGGGGTGTTCTTGTATCGTCGTAGGGAGCAGAAGAAGCGGAAGTTGCGACTTGCTCAGATGGAGGAGAATGCGAGGAAGACTGACTATCGGGATGATGTTGTCAAGGATATTATTTAACAAAAACGTAAAAGATGTATGTTGAATGATGAAGACTTGTCCTACCTTGCGTCGATTACGGACAGCAGCACAGAATTGAGAAGCACAGGGCCAGACACTAAAGTATTGACGCAAACTCAAGGATGCACCGATAGCTGGATATAGTTTGATGGTCTGTAGCAAGCCCTCTGAATGGCCGGGGCAGGCCGCAACAACTAGGTTTTTGCTCGCGCTAATAGCTTAGAGGCTATCCAAGTGCGGGAAGGTTTTAAAGTGCAGAGGCAAAAAATTCGCTTTGAGAAGCGGTCGTCTCTCATACCAGACATCTGAACATGGTAGCTTACAGACTTTGGGAAACGGAGTATGTTTTCCAGAACCCAAAACTTTAATATTTCCTCTCTGTTTGTTTGGAAAGCACCGAGAACCGTGATTTTAGTCACTCAGCTCCAATGTTCTGTCCCTAATAAAGGTAAGTAAACTGTTAAATTCTGATCAAAAGATACATCAATTGATGCTTTAAGCATCCAAGGTAGCATATCAAACAGCTTGGGCGTGTGTATACAGAGAGACCTAAAAAGGGAGGCATAAGAAGTATCAGCCATCAGATTGACGAGTTTAAATTTTCGTGCAAGTTTTCTTGACGACTCCCTAAAGAGAGACTCTGAGTCAATCTACGGGCAAAACGATGTGCAAACTTTCATGTTAATTCCATTTTTGATGGCTTAAAGCGAGGGTTCTTGGTGCATAACCCTGCTTTGTAAAGTTTTAATGATCTTTACTGCCCTGGTAGACGGGTACGTACAACTACAGCGCGCAAATGTCAAGGTTCCTTGGATTGACTTTGCTGTTAACAGTACATCTTTCCATTCAAGTATTTTGGACTACAATGCACTATCCGAAAAGGTCAAGTGGGACAATCGGTCCATCAGATTGAAGGAAATAATTGGATACTGGAAGCGGTAGGAGGAGATGGGGACATCAATTGATCGAGGTGAGAGGAACTGCAGTCTGGTGTTTTGAGACGGCGGCTGTGGGGCTGTCTTTAACTTGTAAGAAATAAAGAAGAAAGAAGAAAGACAGAAAGGAAAGAACGAAGGAGAGAAGGAATTAGGGAAGAAAGACACCGCGAAATATTCTGCTAAATTGAATGACCATGATGAAGGGGAAGACCTATTCGGCTTTAGGATCCCCCCTATTCTAAAAAGACTACATACAGTGAAGAAGACAAAAAGATGGATGGTCTTATAAAAGCTTATAACGTCTTGCTGTGGCGACCCTACCATAAGGACGGATAACCTAGTAAGAAGGGGATAATCTAGTGATAGACGATTTCTCTGTCGTTATGCCTTAAAAACGTCTGGGCTCTTGACCCGTGTTGTAAAACAAGATGGCACGAGCCAGAAAGGGAGAGGAAAGTGAACAGAAAGGCAAAAGAGGGAAAGAGATTCCTTCGCTTCAGGCAGCGGAAGGATCGACTTTACAGGCGCGTCCAAGAGCAGTAACCTCGAGCAGACTCCTCGACAACGACGATGACCACCACCACCACCACCACCACCACCACCACCATCATCATCGCCACGACGACCCCGACGACGACGACGACGACGACAACGACAACGACGACGATGGTGGCGATGATGATGATGGAGGATTTCGCGAGCAAAACTGTGTTTGCGGCGATAGCTGCAATCGGCGTCATTGCAGGCATTTTGTTCGCCTAGAGGGGGGACAGAAGGGCCGTTGCGAAGAGAGGTAGCGTACATCGTTCATGATATTATCAGTGATATATGCTTGCTAACTCTCCCAAGCGGAGGAAGTCGCCAAGCAAGGTACGGTTACCGGTTTTCTTACCCGTGTTCATGGAAGCTGTTCTGAAAGTTCTAATATGAGCAGAGGAGGAGATGAGGAAGCTTGGTAGGTCCCACATACCGTCCGTCTATCGGACACATGCATTATCATCAAGACCATGGCTCTGACATTATACAGTCTGGGAGAGAGAGAGGCGAGGTACGTCCCATCGAATGGACATATGAATCGCCGATGTAAATAGATCTCTAACTTCAGACAGAGGAGGAGGAGGAGGAGAGGCGCGGTACGTAGAAGCACAGTGCTATTATTATGGCAATAGTTCTGACGTTCGACAGCGTGGGAGAGAGAAAAGCGCGGTACGTAACAACGCAGGTATTATCATGGAAATAGTTCTGACATTCGACAGATGGGGAGAGAGCAAGGCTCGGTACGTCAAAACGCGGTTATTATTATGGCAATTTTTCTGACATTAGACAGAGTGGGAGAGAGCAAGGCTTGGTAGGTAAATACGCAGGTATTATTGTGGCAATTTTTCTGACATTAGACAGGGTGGGAGAAAGAAAGGCGCGGTACGTCCCATCGAATATAGATGTGATGTGAAGATCATGATCCTAACGTCGAATTAGCGGAGGAGGGGCAGAGGCACGGTATGTAAAAAACGCGGTCATGATCATTGCAACAGTTCTGACACTAGACAGCCTTGGAGATGGAGAAGCTTCGTAGGTTCCATTGAAAAGACATGTCCATCACCATTATGACAATGATGCTGACATACGTTGGGCAGGGCATGAGGCCGATGCTCGGTCGGCGGCGGCCCGAGAGCGGGAAGCCCAGAGGGAGGAATTGCTCGACCTCGTCAACAGGCAGAACAACCTGATTGAGCGGCTGATCGGCTTGATGAGGGAGCATCTCCGACAACAAGCAAACCAGCCAGGCGGACAGTAGGGCGCGGCCGCGCTCCAACGTGTTGAACAGGGAGACAAATCACGCTAAAAGAACACCCGTGTTGAATAGGGAGACAAACCACGTTAAAAGAACACCCGTGTTGAAGAGGGAGACAAATCACGTCAAAAGAACACCCGCGGCCGCCAACGCACGTCAATGGGGACATGGAGGTTTCGACATCACCCAGTCTGGGACAGGTCACAGTTCCAGACTGGCCCGGTACCACGGGTCTGTAGGTCAGGCGCTTCATCATTACATATGTACCTTTGTCAACTGGTATCTATGCGCACCTTGTCCGGGTCTAGTAGCCATCTCAATCATTTTTCTTTTTTGGCGAAGCAAAAGCAGCCCCCTTACCATGCTGGCCTCGCCGTCAGCTGGTATAAAACGATGTCAATTCAACAACCTAACCTTCTCCCCTTTCGAGTATGCCGAAATAGCCTTTGCCTAAGTCGCTAAAGCTTTGGATAAAGTTCACACTTGTCAAGACACCGGCACTACATGGCTAAACCCTAAATATGAGCCCCTGGTGGCTATATATCAAGTCTCACTGCCGCCCTGGGACAGTTCTTGATGCAGACTGAGCAACATTATCGCTGAGCTTGCCCTTTAACTTGAGCATAAACTCTGGTCTCGTTCTCTTTTCAACCTGGAGCCTAATTTCCCATCAAGCACATCTTCACGTTGTACAGTATACCCCAGAAACTGGGTTTCTCAGGTCTCCTAGTCTCTGTCGTTGTAATTAAGCACTGGAAACATCACCTGGGCACCTGTGACTCGCCAGGTCTCTCTTGCACCAATGAAACCGCCATATCTGGCTAGAGAAGTATACCACTTCGACTACTTCAGCGGCCAATTCAGCGGCCTCCTCAGCTCCGATTTTGAACAATATGGAACAAATGCACCACCTGTTCAAGTTCTTGAGGACTCACCACCCGCCGCAGGTCATACTAGATCTCCGGTTGGGGCCAGTTCATCTCCAGTTCAAGTTCTTACAGACTTACTACCCACCACGAGTTATACCAAGTCTCCCGCCGGCAAGAGTCGTTCCCGCTGGCTACAGTTGGCCATAGCAAAGTTCTTCGACAAGTTCCTCGAGAATATGGGCGCGAGAAAACAGCGAAAAGAGAAGGACTACTGCCATTCAAAGGGTTCAGATGCCAAGGCTAGGGAAGTTTCAACGGAGAGCACGGAGAGCACGGAGAGCACTCCAGCCGCGAGCTCCGACGTCTGTCTCATGAACATTCCAGCGGCAGGTTCCGAGGCTTCTTTCGTGACCGCGCCAGCAGCGAGTCCTGGGGTCTCTATCATGGCCATGCCCAACGAACTTTTGCTACAAGTAATGGGCCATTTGTCAGCTCCCTCCTTGTATTGCCTGCGCCAGACTTCGGGTAGATTCATGGACCTTTTTGATTTGAAGGATTTTAAAGGGTTTCACCAAGAGGTCGGAATATCCAGCATCCACAAGATGTTTAACATGAAATTGTTGTGCGCCGCGGATAAGAACATGATTGCCAATTCTTTGCACCATGAGATGTACTGTGCCCCTTGTCTTGCGGCAGAGGAATGCGGGACTCTCGCTGATCGGCTAGAAACTCTACGCAGCTTGCGATATTGTCACGGATGCAAGAGATTACACGCAGCCGCGCTGTTCCCCCCTGAGGACAACCACGACACTAAACAGGTCGGTGTCTGCATCGGTCGAGTTGGACATGTTACCCTCTGCAATCACAATTCATGCTCCCCCACCACCTGGCGAGATATAGAACATTATGTTCCACCCGGCCGATATCCGCACTTGTTCGGGCATAGCGACGCCTGCACCGACAGGGCACATCAACCTGATTGGAAGTACAACGAGAGAATCGGTTCAGTTGGATCACCGTTCCCCCGACTCTACGGACGCCGAACCTGGCAACGTCCTATCCTGATCTTCAATCCTGTATTCCAGGTAGCATACGGTTGGGATCTACCTTTGCTCGAAGTTGGCCAGAGATACCGATACCGACCTTCTTTGGACAGTATTCACAAAAAGCTTCGCAGTTTGCTCGAAGCAGGCGCGTTGCACAACCACAGGCTCTGCCCGCACGTCTCCCCAGATAACGAGATCAGGAAATTTGTTCGATCTGGAATCTGCGATTGCTTCAGAAGAGGTGTTGGAAATACGATCTACAATTGCTTTGAGGACTGCGAATGTAAACGGCAAGTCGTTCTCGAATGCAGACTTTGTGGTTCCATATACATGTGGCTCTCCAACTGGAACCGAATCATTTTTTCACGTAGGCATCTCTGGCATATTCAAAGGCCTACTAGCCCCGGATGGCTGAGCCTTCTTGATAAGGAATGGCAACAAATGCACTTCACTGAGGACAACCGACACGTACTGTGGTGTGATGTGCCACATTGTCGGACAAACAGGAGGGGACGATGGGAGGCGCTGGTAAAGGAGGAGTCCGAAAGAGAATACCTTGAGTCCAACGGTGATAATTCTCAAGACTTCTGGGACTACAAAGAGGCAATGATAGCGTCTGAGAGTGGCTCATTTCAGAACTGGTAGGCCGTGAAAGGAATACCAGAACTATGACGAGTGATCATGCGTAGGCGAAACATCAACAACGTGAGGGAGCGACAAGAAGCACTGACGTCTGTTCCAATTGTGGTTATTTCCACCACTGGCAGTAGCATCGCTGCTAAACCTAACGTCGAAAAAGCTTGTGATTCCCATCAAGACTATTATTTCTGGGGTTGTCAACGGCACTCAGCTTGGCTTTACAGCATTGGGTAAGGCATACACCTCTGCTGTTCCAGATGATCGAAAAGTCGATACCCAAGCTGTTTCCGATGAGATTAATACCGACTTACAGAATTGCTACGAGGCTTACCTGTCTTGATTATGCTGGCGAATGGCGGTTGGACCATTTGAAATGGATGTGGATTCAACTTTCGACTAATCGGAGACAAATTTGGGCATGATTGACCTTGGGCATTAGGGGTTAGCTTCTAGGTACTCATCTTTAGTACTACTTCTCGAAACGGATGCTAGTACTATAATTAAGGCAAAAATGAATGTGTTTTGCGTAATTTTAGTAGCTTGACATTTCATGACATTGTACTGTTGATTCGTTTCTCCGTTAGGGTCGTAGAAGTGGTAGTGTATTCGCTATAATCGGCAATCGTTTTCGCTTTCCTTGTCCCGGCGTCGGGAGAGTCTCCTCAGCACATACGTAACTCGGTAGCTTACAGTTTGGTTAAACACGCTACGAGTCTCATGCCATTTCAAAGCGCGAATCAATGAATACTTGGAGACCCATGTTGGAAAACCAGCCGTCCCAATGGTACTTCATTGACCGCTATGCTAGAGCAGGTATTTGCGTGCATGAATGTCTCAACATATTTCACTCGTTAACCTCTTTACTGGCTCAGTTTGATTGAGACGCCACGTTTAAGATCGGCGGTGAGAGATGTCGCAAAATGTCCGCTGTCAAGATTGGTGGCTTACATCAATATCAGACATGTCTATTGGCAAGAAACAAAAAGCAATTCTGAAGATTGAATCATCCATAAAGTATAGTACCGGATAGCCGGGACGCCAGAATCATCAACTGATTCATCGTCTGCCATTTCAAACTCCACAATGAATTCTGAGCAGGCCGTGTTCATCGTCGGGGCTGCGCGGACACCAGTTGCAAAGGTCTATATCAGCCCTCTCGTTTACCCCTTCAAATACCTGTCATGGCTAATATTGCGCGTAGATCAACGGATCTTTGTCGTCATTCACGGCCACTGACTTGGGAGCTGCTGCTATCAAAGCGGCAGTTTCGAGATCTGGGATCCCAGCTGATCTGGTTGACCATGTTTACATGGGACAAGCCCTTCAGGCTGGAGCTGGTCAATCGCCGGCAAAGCGAGCGGCGATTCTTTCCGGACTCTCTGAGACAGCAGACGCCACTACTGTTAACAAGGTCTGCGCTTCTGGACTGAAGGCGGTTTGTCTTGCCGCTCAGGAAATCATGCTTGGACATGGCGCCACAGTTGTGGCCGGTGGCATGGAGAGCATGTCAAATGTTCCTCTGTACAAAGCAAAGAATCGTGGCCCCGGGGGGACAAAACCTGCTGAGGATGACAGTTTTTCCGATGGTCTTCATGATGGGTTGGTGAATCCCTATGACGGACTGTTCATGGGCAGCTGTGCAGATCAAATTGCAGGGCGACATGACATATCGAGAAATTCTCAGGACAAATATGCCGCAACCGCGTATCGAAAAGCATGTGCAGCTCAGAAAAGAGGTTTACACGACCATGAGATTACATCAATAGTGTCCTCATCGTCGTCGCAGCCAGAGGACGTGGTCGCTGACACAATTAGGGACAAGGCAGTTTTCCAGAAGCTGTCATCTCTGCCTCTAGCCTTCTCAGATACTGGGACAATTACGGCTGGCAACTCGTCCACGCTGGCTGATGGGGCCGCGGCTGTTGTTCTTGCGAATCACACTGTAGCGAAGAAATATTGTGAGAAAACCGAAATACTTGCCAGGATCATCTCCTTTGCAGACGCATCGGAGAAACCGATTGACTTCGCGGTGGCTCCCTCCAAAGCGATTCGACTTGCTCTGCAGAGAGCGAAATTGGCAACCGATCAAATTTCTCTATGGGAGATTAACGAAGCCTTTGCAGTCGTTGTACTGGTGAACCAGGAGGTGAGTTCATGTGGCTGTTGCCGAGAAGTTCCGGGCTGGCTAACAATTACCATCTTACACCTTCTTCTTAGATTCTCAAACTGGACAAAAGCAAAGTGAACGTAAATGGCGGCGCCATTGCAACTGGTCATCCTCTCGGGAGCTCGGGTTGTCGCATTTTAGTTAGTCTGGTTCATCAACTCGAACCTGGGCAATATGGCGTTGCTGCAATTTGTAATGGCGGTGGAGGAGCAACGGCGATGGTGGTGCGGCGCCTTGATGTGGGATGCTTTGAAAGTTGAGCAACGGAGAGGTCACATGTCTTGATATGAGAGAAATGGCGGTTATAAAAGTTGTCGATTGGGTGCTGGAAGGGGCGTGGGAGTCGATAGTGATGAGTTGTCAAGCTTGTTTGTGCGGGAATTAATCAGCCCTCGTGTTCAACTTCGCATTACAGGACTCGTTTAGGGGTCCTGTGGGACGATGCTTAGCCAGAGGCTTTTACGGCAGCCCCGAGAAAGCCATGTTACTAGGAATCTGGGCTTCATGTGAGACGGATTTGTTCCAGCACCAAGACCAAAGACGCCTGTTCCAGTTCAAGCACCATGTGGAAATGAGTGCAGAATCGGAAGTACTGCATCAAGGGTCCAGCCCAGCAGGTGGAGCATTAAGATCATTACACATGTCAGACATGTATATATTGCGTCTTACTCACTGGTTTCTTGCTTCATCCAGCTGATGTGCTCTGGCCGTTGCAGCAATGAGTACTCACATGACCGGATCTCATGTCATAATACAAATCCCTAAGCCTCATTGAGGAATCTAGATGATGGAGGAGTAAATCTTGTCTGAGATGTTCAAAGTCCGTCCCGACTCAGTGGTAGAAAAAGAGGCATCGGGCGATGTATCCAGTTGCCTGGGCTTGGAAAAAGCAAACAGCGCAGACTTTGGTCTTGCGTTATCGCCTTTGCCTATTTTGGCCAGGTGTCGCTTTGCTACTGGATAATTCAAATGAGCTTCGCCAAATTGGGAGACTCATAGCTTCCAACGACGGCCATAGACTCGGGTAGCGCGACGCCGAGATTGAGCCACGTCGATCGTTTGCTGGGCTGACTCCATCTCTCGAGGCCTGAAGATATATTATGTTTGGCTTTCCCACTACGGTAGCTTCTTGATCGACTTGCGGACCTCGTTATCTCCGATGATACGCGGTAGTGGCGGGGATGAGTACCAAATATCCCAATCGTCCGGTCATGCTATCCTTGTTGTCTAAGCCTGTATCGCCTAAGACACATGTTTCTCCCTCTTAAGTGGAATTGAGCCCTAGATCCTTCATCTATACCTATACCCAGATGATGTGTGATAGTTGTACGCCCTATATCACGGCCTGATACAGCAAAATTGCCGTCGTAAATGGTTACTGCGTTTCTTTGGTGTCCCACAGAGTAACACTGGCATCCACCTAACATCTACATCCAAGTGTCGAAAGTCTCAGACACCGCAGTAAAGTCCTGGGTCCCGGATCCTTTCGCCTCACCGACACAACATGGACACCATGAGCTTGACTTTTTTGCAGTCTCTTATCAAGCGAGCAGTGTCTAGGTGGTGATCTGACAACTGTTTCACTTGCAATTTGACAAATGCATCTTGCTAGAAGTGGTTCATAAGACAAAAGTGGCTTGGAGTAAGTTCAAATAAGAACGTTTGACCGCGATCACTTGACCTTGATAGACAAGTGTTCAAGTGCAGATGGTCATATGCTGGCGACCGTGATTACCTTGTCAGCCATTGGCGTGGTGGCCGTCAGGTTTATTATTTTCTTTTCTGAAGCCCTTCATAATTATGCACAAGAATCTAAATTAATGAAGATCCTAAACCTGATTTCTTCTTTGTGTGCTTGCTGAGACTATCCTGCAACATACCTCATTTTACGCTCTCTTTACTGTGCCACTCCAAGAAAGTACAAACAACCATCACTCGTTGGCATCAGTGATCATTCAAATTCACAGCATGAATGAGCCAATCGCTGTTGTTGGCACCGCGTGTCGGTTCCCTGGATCTGCCAGTAGTCCATCTAAACTATGGCAACTTCTCCGAGAACCCAAAGATGTAGTTCGCGACATTCCCAGGGACCGACTTAATTTTGCCAACTTTCCAAACGAAACTAGCAAACACTTACATCAGCGAGCATACCTGTTAGATGAAGATGTTCGCTGTTTCGATGCACCCTTCTTCAAAATGAACCCGAAAGAGGCCGCCGGGATGGATCCGCAACAACGCATACTCTTGGGAACCGTCTACGAGTCCTTTGAGGCGGCAGGCTGGCCGCTCCATGCTGTTGAAGGCTCACAAACCGCTGTATACGTCGGTGCTATGACAGATGACTACTACACGATCCAGTCTCGGGACCCTGACACAATGGACAGCCACGCATCAACAGGCTTGTCAAGAGGATTTCTATCAAACCGCATATCTTACGTGTTCAACTTGCAGGGCCCATCCATGTCACTTGATACTGCATGCTCTAGCTCACTAGTTGCCTTGCACTTGGCTGTTCAGGGACTACGGAACGGCGAGGCTGCTCAAGCCGTAGTTGCTGGAGTAAATCTGCTGCTAGACCCGCACTGGTTCATTACACAATCATCGTTACACATGCTTTCACCGGATTGTCGGTCTCGAATGTGGGATAAAGACGCCAATGGATATGCGCGAGGCGAAGGGTGTGCAGCTATTGTCTTGAAACCTCTCAGCAAGGCAATAGAAGATGGAGATCATATCGAATGTATCATCCGAGGGACGGGCGTTAATTCTGACGGCCACACAACCGGAATTACAATGCCCAGCCCAGAAGCACAAACATCACTCATTAGGAAAACGTACCAAAGTGCCGGCCTGGATCCGTTGAGAGATCGTTGTCAATACTTTGAGTGTCACGGTACGGGAACGCAGACAGGGGATCCCATTGAAGCGCAGGCTATTCATGACGCATTCTTTTCTGAGGGAAACTTCAAGAATGGCCAGTCTTTGTACTGTGGCTCGGTTAAGACTGTAATAGGTCACCTTGAGGGATGTGCTGGTTTGGCTGGTTTTATTAAAGCGTCCCTGGCAATTCAGCACAAGTTTATTCCACCCAATCTTCATTTCAACGTTTTGAACCCGACGATCCAACCCTTCTACACCAACCTTGAGGTGCCTATTTCACCAATTCCGTGGCCAGAAACAGGAGACCAACCTCGGCGAGCAAGTGTTAACAGCTTCGGGTTTGGGGGAACAAACGCACATGCTATCATCGAGAGCTATGAACCGCGGCAAGCGGATTTATCAGATGGCGACAACAAATGGCCGGGGCTCATAGGTCCGTTTGTATTTTCATCGCGAACCAAACGATCGTTGTCCGCTATGCTACAACATATGCTGGAGTATATTCGCCAAAATTCTTCTGTGGATTTGGATGCTTTAAGCTACACGTTGCAGTCAAGAAGAAGCATTTTCTCATATCGTATTGCAATACCCGCCGTTAGAGACTGTCAAGAACTTATAAGCGCTTTGGAGAAGCTGACAGGATTCGATGAGAGCAGTGAGACTGGTGTTATCACGAAATCTTTGCACAAGGTGCCCTCAGGGAATGTTCCTCAATTGTTGGGTATTTTCACCGGCCAGGTAAGTCTATGTGAATGCACGCTATGAGGGTAACCGGCCTGTTGCAGCTAATATGTCTGTCGTAGGGAGCACAAGCAGCTCAAATGGGCAAGGAACTTATTGAGCATTGCAAACCATTTCGCGACTCAATCCAGAGATGTGAAGACGCCCTGTCTACTCTTCCTGACCCGCCTTCCTGGTCACTCCAACAGGAGTTACTGGCAGATGAAGCCTCATCACGCCTTTCAGAAGCTGAAATATCCCAACCTTTATGTACTGCAATTCAGATTGCCCAGGTCGATCTGCTAAGCTCTCTTGGAGCCAAGTTCTCCACCGTACTTGGCCACTCTTCAGGGGAAATTGCAGCCGCATACGCAGCAGGTCTCTTAGGTCTCAGAGACGCCATGGGCATTGCGTATTATAGGGGATACGTTGCGAAGCTCGCTACGGGCCCTGATGGAGAAGTTGGGGCCATGTTGGCCGCTAGTATGTCTTACTCCGATGCCGTCAAGCTCTGTGATGAAGCTTGGTATGACGGCAGAGTCGGTGTGGCAGCTAGTAATGCCCCGTGCAGCGTGACTTTCTCAGGAAATCTTGACGCTATTGAAGAAATTGAAGAGTATTTGAAAGAGTCTCAAATCCAATTCAAACGGCTTCGAGTTGATACAGCCTATCATTCGCAGCATATGACTCCCTGTGCCGGGCCCTACCTCTCACACCTCAAAAAGTTAAACATCAAAATTCGAACGGGGGAGGCACAAGGTGGCTCTAGATGGATATCCTCTGTGCATCCAGAATTCGAAATTCTCCCAGAAAATGCCCATGAGCATGGGCTTGACGGTCAATACTGGGTCAGCAACATGGTGCAGACAGTCTTGTTTTCTAGAGCCGTTGAGGTTGCAATACAAAGTGACCCAAGTCATTTCACCATGGCTGTCGAACTTGGGCCACATCCAGCTTTGAAAGGGCCGGTTTCGCAAATTCTGAAGCCCATGTCATCAACAGCTTTACCATATGCAAGTTGCTTGCGGCGAAATCAATCCGACATAGAAACCTTATCGGAGACGCTCGGCATGCTCTGGATGCGTTCCAATCCCAAATCCGTCGACTTTGCTAGCTGGAGAAAGGCATTCGGTTTGCAAACTTGCCCAGGCATAGTGAAAGGCCTGCCATCCTACTGCTGGGATCACGACCAGATTCACTGGCGGGAGTCTCGTGTTTCGCGAGACTATCGCTTGGGCCATGTTGGTCAAGAGTGGCATAGTCTCTTGGGACACCTGCGTGATAACTTCCCCTGTGAGAAGACATGGCGAAGAATACTCCGTCTCGACGAGATGCCTTGGCTGAAGCAGCATACGTTCCAGGGTCAGGTTCTATTTCCCGCAGCTGCTTACGTTACCGCGGCTATAGAAGCCACAAAAATATTTGTTGGTGATCGGCAAGTAAGATTGGTGGAGGTTCAGAACATGAATATTCTCAAACCACTCGTCGTCGATGAATATGATGGCGCTGAGCTACTTTTCACAATTCGTAGCAAAGCTGCTCCTGATACTATATCGAATAACTCGGTGATCAAGGCTGAGTTTATTTGTCATGGTAGTTCTGACAATCGTGTTTTGGAAACAACATGTGAAGCAGGTCTTCTTATCCATATGGGTGAGAGGGAAGCTTCGGACCTGCCGCCAAACTTCATATCCAAATCAGAGCTCACTCCTCTGGGCGTAGATAGGTTCTACCGCGCCGTTGCTGGCCTGGGAATTGTCTATGAAGGGTCATTTAAGAAACTGACGTCTCTCAAGAGATCGTGGGGCTTGGCTAGGGCAACGGCCTCCTGGGAAGTCGTGGATCTTGAAGATGAATACATGCTGCATCCTGCTGTACTGGATACCGGGTTTCAGGCTGGCCTTGCAACATTTATTTCCACAGCAGAGAAATCTATGGGCAGCACATACCTCCCAGTTAGTATTCGACGGGCCGTTGTTGACCTCAGCCTCACCACTCAAAATACCCCGACCGCTACTAGTGTGGACATCGAGGCCACAATGGGGAATCACGACAGGAGTTTTGTAGAAACAGACATCACTATTGCATTCAAATCAGTCACAAGCTCTATACATATTGAGGGACTGATGCTGAAATCAGTTGGGGAACCGGAACCTTCCGATGACCGAAACCTTTTTGCCAAAACCATTTGGGGCATCGGAAATCCCTACAGCCTGACTATGTCAAAAGCTATCCCCCCCAGTTTGGAAGAGACGGTAAAGATGAGCGATTTATACGAGCGCGTCACCTTATTCTATATGAGAGAGCTCGCCCGGGACATAGACAGGGAACCGCCAACCCAGATGAAGTGGCACCACCAAGAGCTCCTACGATACATCAATACCACTTTAGCCAATGATTACGATGACTTATATGCCTCTTATGAAACGGAATGGCTGTTGGACAACCAAGAGAGCATAGATCGCCTTTGTAATAGTCACACCGATGACATAGCTGTTGCCATGTTGACAACTGTTGGCCAGAACCTACCGTCAGTTGTGAGAGGAGAGTCAGAAATGATGGAACACATGCTGGAGAACAATCTTCTCGGCAGACTCTACAGAGAGGACCACAGGTTCGCAACTTGCAATGCGTACACTGCCGACATAATGCGCCAAGTGAGCCACAAGTTCCCCAGAGCCCATATTCTTGAGATAGGTGCCGGAACTGGGGCAACGACAGTCGGCGTGTTCGACGCCATTGGCGATGCATATTCGTCGTACACATGTACAGACATTTCGGGTAGTTTCTTCAGCACTCTGGAGCAGAACATTCCTGAAGGACAGTCTGGAAAAGTAAGTTTCAAAGTCTTCAATGTCGAGAAACCTCCGGGCGTGCAAGGTTTTGAAGAAGGAGGCTACGACATTGTCATAGCTGCGAATGTGCTTCATGCGACGCGGAATTTGTCCGAGACAATCCGGAATACGAGAGCTTTATTACGACCTGGGGGATATCTGATCGCTATCGAAGTCACGGGCAACATGCTCCGCGAGACAGGTCTCATGGGGGCTTTAGAAGGATGGTGGCTAGGTGTAGACGAAGGCAGAACAACCGGCCCCGGCATCAGTCCTAAGAGATGGGACGATATTCTTCGGCTTCATGGCTTCTCTGGAGTTGACTTCATCTCTTACGACCATCCTGATCTTTCTAAGCATAGTTGTTCTGTGTTCATGTCACAGGCAACTGACGAGCGGGTGGACATCTTGCGTGATCCGGTATCTTCAATGGAAGATATTCCGACAAGTCCTCTCTTCATAATAGGTGGCGTCTCACTAGCTGTTTCCCGGTTTGTGATTCAGATCAAGAGATCACTTGCCCGTTGGTCGACCGACATAAAAGTTTTCGACACCATTGAACAGTTTGACTCGGCCAATATTCCACCAGGAGCATTCGTGTTATGCTTGGCAGATCTCGACAAACCTTTTTTTGCGCAGAAAATGACTAATTCAAGACTTTCTAAACTGTAAGATCTTTTGGCTTTATCGAAGAACGTCTTATGGGTCACAAGTGGACGCATATCGGAGAGCCCCCATGCCAACATGACAATCGGAATCGGGCGTGCGTTGGCTGTGGAGTTACCTCACGTCAATATCAACTACCTGGATTTCGACAGTGCTGTCTCTTGGGACGCTGGCTTTATTGTTCGACATGTATTGGAAATGACTTTCTCGTCATCTTCTGAAAAGAATTCAGAGAATATGCTCTGGACATTGGAGTCAGAAGTTCTGGTGAAGGACGGTCAAGTCCTCGTGCCAAGAGTAGTACCCGATACTGCAGCAAACGAACTTTACAACGCGAAGCGTCGAACAATAAAGAAGCTTCTCTCATCTGATGAACGAGTTGAAATTGTTCATGATGGGGCTTTGTCACGGGCAAGGCTGGTCAAAGGGGATCAGCTTCACTTTCCAGCAGCTTACGCCGTGGTCAATGTGGATATGTCGCTGGCGATTCATGTTTTAGAAGAATCTCCTTGCTTTCTATGCTTCGGAAAACTCCAAAAGTCCGGTGAAGCTGTGTTTGCTTTGGCGGAGACTGCATCCTCAGCTGTGGTGGTACCCAAGGAGAGTGTTTTCAAGCTCCATGATGTTCAAACTTCGGACAGCCAGACGTTGGCTGCAATGGCATCTGCTCTCATTGTCTCGACAATAATTTCGACCATGTCAACTCATAGACCTATACTAGTATGCGGTGTGCCCAGAAACGTGCAAGGTATTATTTCTACCTTGGCGATGAACATGGGACATCGACTACTGTTCCTCAAGGTTGCCACACAAGTTTCGCGAGACGAAATCCCGGGTTGCATAGTCATACATCCATGTGCTCCCACTCGACATATTCGAAGTCAAATTCCTCATGATTCAGCGGTATTGTATGCTCTATCAAATGACGACATCGAAACAGTACTGCCGCTCTTACCAAAGGGTTGCATAATCCAATCATTCGACCCAGGCTTCACAATTCGTCAACCCGCCAGTCATGTAGGAAGAGTTTTAAAAGAGGCTTACCAAGCTTGTCAGACTCTGTCTCCAGAATTACTGGGATCAGTATCATTGGAAACAGTCCACATCAGAGACGTGCCAGACAAACTTCATGAGTATCGAGAGCGCCTTTCTGCAGCGGTCGTATATGACAGGGACCTGCCAGTCAGTGTTTCTCTTCAATCTTTTGATCCACGAAACATCTTTTCTTCGATGAAGACTTACTTCTTCGTGGGAATGACGGGAGAGCTTGGACAGTCCTTATGCCGCTATATCGTACAGGCTGGGGCTCGACACATTGTTCTCGCCAGCCGCAATCCCACCGAGAATATGGAGTGGGTTTCAGAGATGCGATTAAAGGGTATTTACCTTCACATCGTGAGGATGGATGTAACTCTACAGTCACAAGTGCGGGAAACTCTCGCCATGATAAGACGTACCATGCCTCCCATTGGTGGTGTTGCCAATGCTGCCCTTGTCTTGGAGTCCGGCATATTTGTCAATGCCTCCGCCGAGAGTGTGGAAAGGCAAATGAAACCAAAGGTATCTGGTCTATCTAACCTTGATCAAGAGTTTTCCAACGACAGCTTAGACTTCTTTCTCGCGTTTGGATCCTTGGGCACGGTGTGTGGCACGGCAGGTCAGGCCGTGTATCACGCCGGCAACATGTTTATGTCTAGTATGATCGAGAAACGGAGACGACGAGGACAGGCAGCATCAATCCTTCAGCTAGGCTTGCTTGTGGACGTGGGTTACGTATCGAGGACAGATCGGGAACAGAGCACAGATCTTGAAGGCACTCTCCGGGCCTTTTCACTCACTCCTCTGTCAGAGTCGGAATTTCACTATGCTGTACTTCAGGCGATCATATCCGGGAAACCAGGTTCTGCCAGCGGAGAAGTCATCGTGGGTATTGAGCCATACGTAGATCGTGGCGACAAAACGAACCGGCCGTCTTGGGTTGAGAAGGCATGCTTCTCTCCGATGGTGAAGGCACCAGTGTCTGTGGCAACCGCGAATCCTCTGAACGTGATGCCACAGTCTGTCCAAGTCGCGCGCGAAGAGCTAAATAAGGCTAAAGATTTTAGTGAAGCTGTTGCAACAGTACAGAAAATGTTTTGCAGAAAGATTAGCACGATGGTGAGGATCCCTGAGAGCTCAATTGATCACAATAGCCCTGTGGCGGATGTTGGTCTTGATTCGCTTCACGGCATTGAAATGCGTAACTGGCTTTTCAAGGAGATAAACATTCGTCTTCCTTTACTGAGGATACTCGGGAGAGAACCGCTCTCCTCTCTTTGTGCGAGTGTGGCAAAAGAATTCATGGACATTAAACCGGTGCAGGGCGACATCCCCGAGGGTACGGATGCAACTCCTGCTCATCTCGACCAGTGCATCGATTTGGAAGATAACGTGTTGCAATGCGTAGATGCAGTGACCAAGGAAACCGTTTCCGAAGTGACCATTGGGTTGCCATCGTCCCAAGACGAAGACAGCCGCTCGCAAACACCGTCCACACCAGTCGATACGGCAACACCAACATCTGACTCCGTGGCAAGCGACCACGTACCTTGGGGTAGTCTCCCAGTCGACAAAAATGGCGACGTTTCCTGTCCATCGCTTAATATGGACACCACGGGGCGCCAGGCTGATCTGAAAGCGAAAATCATAATGCGGAGGCCATCCACCGCAGAAGCAGCTTCCGAGTATCAACGGACTGAGCGACTGTCTTTTGCTCAGACAGGAATTCACTTCTTACACACACTCTCCAAACGTCCAACTTCGCTGAATGTAACTGTACAATATACAATAAAGGGTTCGTTAAACATTGATCGGCTATCCAGGGCCATCGAGATGGTATTGGGCCATTATCAGGCCCACCAAGCTTGCTACCTTGCAGACTCAGGCAGTGCAGAGACCAGACAATACCTTTCCAAAGAGGCGAAACGAAGCCGGTTGATTACGTTAGAAGGAACCGAAGCAGATGCTCGGCTTGCGTTCGACACTATATCTAACCAAGAGTACTCGCTGTCCACTGGTGAGACTTTCCGAGCCGTTCTCATTGCCCACGAACCCGAGAGGCATAGTCTTGTCTTGGGCTTTCATTTGATTGCTAGCGATGCGTATAGCTTCAGCATCTTTCTCAAAGAGCTCAACCGCGCTTACCAAATGCTGCCGCTTTCGCCCAGCCCTGGCCTGTTCTTGAATTTTGCTTGCCAACAGCGCCAAGATCTCGAGTACGGCAAGTTTTCCGAATCGATCACGTATTGGAAGAGTCAATTGCTTCCCCTAGCGGCTCCTATGCCACTACTTCCCCTTTCCAAAGCCAAAACCAGGCAGGCACGCCAATTCTACGGCAACAATAAGGCGTCTAGGGAGCTTAACAGCTCCATTGTCGAAAATATCAGCAAAGTCAGTCAACTACATGGAGCAACATGTATGCAGTTTTATTTGGCAGTTTTACAAGTCTTACTTATGAGACTTGTGGAAATCGACGACATGTGTATTGGCGTCACAGATAGCGGCCGGGACCCGACTGGCGACTTCGTCAACTCCATCGGCCACTTTGCCAACGTACTCCCAATGCGGTTTATGACAGATCTAAGTCAGACTTTTGAGAGTCTTTTAAACGCTACTTCTCAAATTGTTCTGAGCTCGTTTGAGCATTCACAAATCCCCTTTGATGTTCTTTTAGAGAAGTTTGGCATTGAACGGTCTCCGCTTAGCACACCGGTGTTCCAAGTAGCATTCAACTATCGTCTAGGCGACATAATGCAGCAGTCACTAGGAGACTGTATCATGACCATGGAGAGGTATGATGATGTCAAAACAGCCTACGACTTGACGATAAATGTTACCAAAACTCCTGAGCAGGGACACCTTCTGGAATGTATTACCGCGGACAATCTTTATTCACCTACGGCTACGGAGTTCATACTGGACACTTTTGTTTCTCTCATTAAAGACTTGTCGCAGGATCAATCTGTTCGAATCCAAGATTGCCCGCTATTCTCAGACGACCAAATTCAGCATGGCACGAGTCTCGGACGCGGACCTTCCAGAATATTTTCGTGGCCACGTACGCTTTCGGAGAGGTTCATGCAAGTGGCTGCTGATTTTCCAAACGTAGTTGCAATCAAAGACCAAAACATTTCGTTGGCTTACAGCCAACTCTCTGACCAAGTGGCCGAATACGCAGCGAGATTGCTGGATGCGAATGTCGAATTCGGATCTCGAATCATCGTATTGTGCGAGCCGAGCGTAGATCTTTACACCATCCTGCTTGCAATACTTCATATCGGTGCAGTATATGTCCCTTTGGATGCTAACTTGCCTCTTACACGCCAAATTGCAATTGTAGAGGCGTGCTGCCCAGACCTACTTATATACCACGAAGCGACGAGCAACTCCGCCGTCTCGCTCAAAGGCATCCCTGGGCTGAAGTCAATTTCTTTTTCCGATCTTCAGGCTTGCCCTGTCGAGTATCAGCAACTTTGTCCTGCCGCGACGTTGACTGGGGATGAAGATGGTTTCATTCTTTTTACTAGTGGTACCACAAGTACGCCAAAGGGCATTCTTCTCAGTCAAAGTGGTATCATGAACTACGCAGCCTCCAAGAGTGAGCTCCTGTGTCTCGATCAAGTCACGGTATTACAACAGACTTCTATCAGTTTCGACATGGCTATTGCTCAGGCATTCAACGCTTTCGCCAACGGTGGAACTCTTGTTATTGCTCCGTCAAATGTTCGCGGTGACCCAATCGAGCTGGCGAAAGTTATGCTTGCAGGGAATATACAGTTTACGTTATGTACACCATCGGAGTATCTCATGCTCACCACGTTTGCTGCAGATATATTGAAGCAGTGTTCGTCCTGGAAATATGCCTGTTCAGGTGGGGAAGTCGTCACAGAGAGGCTTGTCAACGCGATACAAGATTTAGAGCTTCCTGACCTCACATTCACGGACTGCTATGGCCCTACGGAGATTTCCTGCGCAACCACGTTCCGACAAGTCGAACTCAGCTCGCCCGTTGTGGATACAGTCAGCGACGCTCCCATTGCTCAAGAGGAGGCTGGACGGTCAGTTGGTATGCCGATTCCTAACACCCACATCTACATCTTGAGTGAGAGGGACAGTTCGCCGTTGCCTCAGGGAATGCCAGGAGAAATATGCGTTGCAGGAAGCGGCGTGGCAAAGGGCTACTTACTGGAAGAACTAAATCAGCAGAAATTTGTCTTGAACCCTTTCGCAACATTGGATGACAAGACTCAAGAATGGCATGTAATGTATAGAACTGGGGACAGGGGACTTCTACAGCCCGATGGCTCACTGACATTTCTTGGGCGAACTGATGGAGGTAGTGCGGTCATCAAGCTTCGCGGAATGCGGATTGACTTGGGAGAAGTTGCCAATGCCATTATCAAGGCAGCATCTCAACATGGAGTGGTTGATGCTGTTGTTGTGTCTCGCGGTGAGCCGCAATATCTCATTTGCTACGTGGTGCTGGCAACTGGAGTCTTCATGAAACAACAGCGGCTTCAATCATTTCTACAAGACATAGAATTACCTCGCTACATGATTCCTTCAGCTGTCTTTGCACTGGAGCGCTTCCCCATCACCTCGAATGGGAAGATAGACCGAGCCGCACTAGAGGCCCTTCCTGTCCCAGACGAACCACACAGCAGCGAAGAATCCGATTCAACCCTAACTGTACCCGAGATAGAACTGCAAAATATCTGGAGAGATGTGCTGGGCGAAGCTGCGAAGACAGCTGAGATCGGTGCTGATACCGATTTTTTCACTGTTGGCGGAAGTTCGTTGCTTCTTGTTCACCTACAAAGCGCCTTGACAGATCGAACCGGCGTAACATTGTCGCTCCAACAACTCTATCAGGCTACCACTCTCAGGCCAATGAGCGCACTGATGCATGCAGATCGTGTTCGGTTGACAGAAGACAAAATTGACTGGGTTGAGGAAACATCTATGCCTGCTAACTTTCAGGACATTGCGCCATGTTCATCAACGGTTGCGTTGAGAAAACATAAACGCCACGTACTGCTTACCGGCTCAACGAGCTTTCTTGGGCAAGAAATTCTCCGCCAACTAATCACAAACAACGATGTTGAGAAAGTTCATTGCATTGCAGTTCCCGATGCCGAGAGGCACAATGTTCCGATGCAGGAGCACAGCAAGGTAGTCATCTACTCTGGCAGCCTGCAAAGTCCTACATTAGGACTATCAAGCAAACAAAGAGAGTTCCTGCAGTCAAACGTAGACCAGATAATACACGCCGCCGTCCAGGGTCACTGCATGAACAACTACAAATCCGTCAGACAGGCGCTCTACCTCTCTACGCAAAGCCTAGTCAGACTGCTGGCTCTTCCCAGACGTATACCCTTCCACTTTGTATCTGCTCCGCGCGTGGTACTTCTTTCTGGGAAAGTTGAAGGACAACCAGTCTCCATGTCTCGGTATCACCCGCCAACAGATGGCTCGCAGGGTGTTACTGCGGCAAATTGGGCAAGTGAGCAGTTCTTGGAACATGCTTCGCGAGACTTGGGATTACCGGTCGTTATCAATCGCCATTGCGCCTTGGTTGGCGAGCGGGCACCAGCAGACGACGTCATGAACTCGGTCATACGCTTCTCACTGTTAACAGGACGAGTGCCACATATCTCGGCGGCAACTGGCTTCTTCGACTTTGAAGATGTCTCGGTGGTGGCGGCCGAGTTGGCAAATCAGCCTCTGGCAAGTCCGGGGCAAGTCTGCTTCCGCCACCAGAGCAGTAATGTGCGAGTGCCTTTCAACAAACTCGCATGTCGATTGCAGCAGGTTCATAACCGTGAATTTGAGGTTGTGGATGCGTCGGAATGGCTTGACTGTGCGGTGACAGCGGGCATGGAGCATCTGCTGTTCATACATCTGAGAGCTACTATGGCGAGTGGTTCTCCTATTATCTTCCCGTACCTGGGTGAATAATCGTGGTCGCCCTGGTTCAGTGTGGATTTTAAGTGAAAAACGATGATGGCAAATGCCCGGACGCTTGATGTTTGTCGCGGTTGATCAAGTCATTTCTTCACTCAGCAACAAGATGATCCCAAACATATGCGTGTAAGTCTATTGTGAAACACCTTTGCCTATAGTTGGGGATACACTAACACATCACAGTACAGAATCGTATATCGTGTAACATTTAGTACATTTCTTTCACTGAGGGCTCTTGGCGCCAAAGATGAGGAAGATTCTAAATATGGCGGAGTGTAAAAACATATTGTATCTATTAGGGGCCCCGTTATCGGAGTGGGAGTATCTCTGCCGACAGGGGCTGGTATGCTTTCACCATGTAAGGAAATGGATATAGTATTCCAGAGAGATACTGAGAATACTAAGATCGTCAAAACTCCGAAAGGTGCATAAACCGGTGTATATTCTCGTAGCATGAAAGTGTCTTGAATCACACTGCCTCTGACTCCGGCGTACCCTCACTACCTATTATTTTCCTCGCAATTCCCGCAATTTTTCTAAAGCGTCCTGTTTATGTACACTCATATCAAAACATGCAATAATACCCCATCGAAAAGGCAACAGCTGTTTCAATTTCTCTGGATCGAGGCCAGCGCTTGCATTCCGTCCGCACATCATCTCCCCGGAACCTTTGCTAGAGTCAATGATGCTCTGGCATCTTGGACGTCTAACAGCATCATAAGCTTGAAATGCGTGATCAAGCTCATCAGGTGCAGAAATCTCTCCAAGTAGAGCAGCAAGAATGACGGCATCTTCAATTGCCATCCCAGCCCCTGAACCTTGCCAAGGCGTAGTTCCATGCGCAGCGTCACCAATGATACACACACGGCCACGGGCGTAAGTCGTAGTTTTCTTATGCTCCCATTGCGAGTAGCGATGCGGGTCGTCTTGTTGCAATAATAACTGTATTTGGTTAGAACAGGACTACATCTTACAGAAAGTTAACTCAACTCAATCATACCCTCGGCAATCGGTCCATCTAGCCAGCTCCCAAATGTACTTGTTAAAAAGTCTCTTGTGAGGGGCTGTTTGCGCTCTTGAGAAGGATTCTCCTCGACACCCGACATGACGCACGGCACCATGGTTCCGTTCAGGATATCATGCATAATGAAACCTCCATCACCACACCATCCGTACTGTATCGGGACTTTGAAGTACTCAGCACCCAGGTGTTCTTTCGCTTTTTCCATAGAGACCAAGTTTCTGTAATCCCAGAATCCGGCGGGTGACGCGGCGCACTCGGCTGCCGAGTCTTGGAGAACGTGGTTTCGAACAACTCCAAAAATGCCATCCGCACCGACAACCCCGTCAAAGAAATATGATGATCCGCCTTTAAAGTTTAGCTCAATTTGGCCATTCTTCTCGTTTACTGTATCTAGTTCTTTGTTCGCGTGGAGGATGTCATCGGGTAGTGGCGCAAGCAATTCACGCAGCAAGGAGGCACGATGCACGACTCTGCCGCCACTTCCAGGTGTCACCATATCGAACAATTCTGTGCCAGCTTGCGGTCCTCAGCCCTGAGTATTCTCTAGTCAGGACATTGTGTCATATTCTCTCATCGCCTTGCTTGGTATGATTCAGCTTACTAGCACTGTGCGTGTGGAATTCATGAAAACAGCTCCAGCTCGATCTAGAAGATCCTTTTGCGAATCAAAGACGTGGTTGAGTGATTCCAGGAAATAAGGAGCAAGACCGAGAGCAGCTCCACGCTCAGAAAACTGAGGTGCTGCTTCGAAGACTTCAATTGCGATATGTGGCAACCCGAGAGAGAGCATTTGCCAGGACGGCGCCGCCAATGCCACCTCCTACGATGGCGATGCGTATTTTTTTGGTGACGGCCTGTCATTTTTTCAGCTTATTTGTTATTGATGGTAAACAAGCTCAAGACTCTAGAGAAGCATGATTACGGTTGGCGATTGTATAAGTATTGTAGCCTTCGGATCTTGGACCATGTTGGTTAGCACCACGTCACAAAGAAAGACTCCATGTTGCAGTTGGGGCCAAATATCGCTCTGGGCGACAAATGTGGCAAAGTTCAATTGGTTTCACCTGTTAAAATTAGAAGTAAGCGCTTGACTGCTGCCAAGTTTCCGGAGGGATCACGTCCATTCCTGGAGTAAGACGGTGACCGTCCCAGAGTGATGACGGTGGAGCAGGAGGTGTCAACTACTTTCCCGTGTTCGTCAGAACTAATTGGCTTTCCTGCTTGATAGTTGAGAAACAAACCAAAAGAAGTGACCATATAAGTTGAACACCCAAGTTACAAAAGACTCAAGAGCCAAGAACATCACAACAGGATCACGTTGTCCAGGATTCTGCCATGGCTAGTAAAGTACCACTGACGTTGTAAGCGTGTCCTTGTATATAACAACACTAAGTCGAAGGCAAAAAAGAGAAAAGAAAAGAAAAGGAAGACAAACAGCAGAAAAGAGGAATGTGGCGGGCACACACATGCCGAGTCCAAAGGACAAAAAAAGAGAAGACAAAAAAAAGCATCTCCGATGCGGGGAATCGAACCCCGATCCCTGCGGTGCTTACACGATAACCATGAAAGCGCAGTATGATAGCCACTACACCACATCGGATGTGGATTTGTTTCATAACATGGATTGTTGAAGGTGGAGTTCTTAATTTGTACTAAGTAGGCCATGGCCTCGTGGACTGACTCATCCTTCGTCTCCTCAGCAGCCCACCATTCACTTCATAGCCTGACCTTGACAAGACTCATGTTTCGTGAAGCGGCTGGATTGTTAGAATTTTTAGGTTGACGATGACTTTCTGTCAACTGTCATGATGGCTCCTAGTCTATAATGCCCGAGCCGTCGAGGAGTCAACCTTTCGAGTTATTTACAATTGGCAAGTCTTGGCAAATACAAAAAGATAAAGTTGAAAGCACAGAAACGGTATGCACACTCACTCACGACTACCTGACATGGCACATGTGTTGCCATAAGTGGACAAGCAAGCTGAACTCATCATCTAAACTTTTAACGGCTAATCACCCTACCGCTTCCTAGCCTTGGCCAATGTTCCTCATTACCCATCAAGCCATATATTGCCGCAGCCTTTGGAACCCATACACCCACTGTTGGTTATCAATTAACCCGTCGGTTTCCAACATATCCCAAATCACTGAAACATAATCCCTGGCGTACCAGAACTGGCGCCACTGGGTCGTAATGTACGACGGTATCCGTGCCACACGCGGCCATGAAGTCGTAGGAACTCTCCCCAACCAAATTGTAAGACCCTCAACTTGGTATGTGATTCTTGGTGCCATCGTTGAGGTAGTCCCATCTGTAGAGTTCAGGTGGAGCTGAAATATAACCCACACTGTGTTGGAAGAATCTGAAGCTGCAAACCCCCAATTTTCATCATACGAGTCCTCGTCATCAGGGAAGATGATCAGCCAAATATTCGTGTATTCTGTTCTCCAGGGTGCATTCATGATTGCTGCGTGTCTGTTCTCTTATATAAAGTTGACGTGTAGCTCGGTTGCGTGCCAATGCGAGAGGCAAGTGGGTGCCCTGATAAAACGTAAAGGTCTAACTGCAAGTTGTTGATATTCGTAGGGCGACAAAACCCTCTTTTTCCGTGAGATTTCTGGGCATTTTCCGACCATTTATACCACAGTTTTGATGGTGATTGCTGGTTCTTCCTTGTTCGATACTTATTCACGAAGTGTCTTTGTGATACTCGAAGCTCGTACTACGGTTAACCACGTCGCACTTGAAAGGGCAGCTACTCAATGTCCATTCTTTCTATGAACGTGACACTGGTTCTGTTCTAGTCTGTCATGCGCAAATTCCCTTTCATGTTTTCGTAGGAGTGATGATCAACTCGACAAACCGCTGCTCATAGGCTGCCAGAGTATAGAAGCATGCCGCAGCAGTTTTCAAGAGAGTTCTCTCATCTTGTCTAAGCCCTTTGATCGTACAAAGCTCGGTGCAATTAAGATAAGTACCCTGATTTGCCATGAAATTAATCTATTTTATTCCTGTAGCCTGTGTGATACTGTCGTGGCAAGGGACGTCACATGTCCAAGTGTGATCAAATAGATGCATCAAAAACAGTCTGCAGTGCCAGGGGGAAGATAAACAGAAAATCTGAGCACTCCTCCGGCATTCACGGAGGTTGACTATCCTACTATCTCCTTGACTGTTAACCGCTTCTCCTTACCCGATGTTCAAACGCTGCTTGTTCAAGCACTCGTTGACAGCAATACTGGGTGCACTGACTCCGGCCTAGGCACAGTAGCTTTGTAAAAGTCAACTTGAAATGATAACGCAACAGACATGCAATGCCATTCGTTCCATCGTGGGTGTCTCGTATCAGACTTACCCGACGCCTGGTGGATACATTTCGAAATAGGTTATTGCAAACGTATGAACTGAATGTCATCGCCTGCGTGATAAAACTTCCCCAGTTCAGGCAAAGACTAATTTCGCCGAGACGGCTATTGCCATTGATGTCGGCTACTGCGGCAAACAATTCTTGGAAAACGGAGCATCAACTTCCGCGTCTTCATGGACCACGGCCCAAGGATGAAGATCACGATTGACATGTGGCCGTACTTATACGGCAGCCTCATTTTGAGTTATCACAGGTTGAGTGAGGTAGCATCCAACGCTACGCTAGACACCCCATCACAGATGCAACATACTAATAGATATGCCCACGGGGAAATCTGGGGTGCAATGCCGGGGAACCCTGGTAAGCCCTATCCCCATGCAGTTTGGTGATTGAGCGACAGCCCAAAGCGGCTATTCATCCTAGTTCGTTTCATCGCGTCAGATGTCAGGTACACGATAGTGGTGGGCATGATCAACGACAGCATGGTTTAGTATGCGCCACATGGAACTGCGGTCCGAAATTCCATTCTCAGGAGGCACATGCCCAAACGTCTACTAATTGCGGCCCGATAGGGTAAGAGTTGTAACAACTCTTGTTGGTCAGGGATATGTCCCTAGACAGTTGAATACGCCAGAGAACCATTCTGCTTCATAATATGGGGAGTGTCCTAAAATAGCTGTCGATGCTCCTCCCACAAGACAAACTATAAACTGTAGCCTGGTGTAGTAGACTAGTTGCCGAATAGTTACACCAATAATTTCCAACGATAACTCACTATGATATTTTATTAGCTGGGGAAGTCATATTGATAGCACGCTTCGGGTCTCATGCTCTGCTGGGGCAAGCATCGTCGAAAGTCGCCGTTACGGATCTGCTAAAGATCTGGTTTCAAAGGTTGCTACTAGATCATAACCAGTCAATCCTTGCACTTAATATCCGTAATTGGGCCGAACTACCCTCCATAGCATGTCAAGTTTACGGAGGATAAGACCAAGGTGTCAAGGCGGAGGGTTTCAATGCATAAAGCTTCTGCTTGATATCGCCGGACTGCCGCCTAATTAGGACTCGTCGGTTTCTAAGGTGGAGCGATTGAAAATATTCGGAGTAGCGATCATTTAGAGCACCGCAAAATGCTGGACAAACGCATCTTGAAAAGTATAAATGAGATTGAAAAGCCAAGTGTAAAATATCGTAGAGCTTGAAGAGCTTCTAAGCAATCGAACCGCGAAATAACAAAACATCAAGTCTCTATTAACCCTGGTTCTCATAGTTTCAACATGCAGCCCATTTCAACCTTCTTGAGAGTTCTCACTCTCACCACTTCTGTTCTGAGAGTTGCGGCAGACCCCATTGCCTCAACGTGCGAGCAGTATGGGACTATACCAGCTGCAAATTTCCTCCTAAACAATAATGAATGGGGTTTAGATACTGCCACGTCAGGCTCTCAATGCACCTACCTAGACTATGACAGCGGAAATACCGTCTCCTGGCAGGCTTCGTGGACATGGGCAGGGGGTAGTTCTACCGTAAAGAGCTATCCAAATGCCGGATTGAACATGGCACCAACACTCTTGAGTTCTATAACTAGCATGCCATCGACGTGGAACTGGAGGTAAGTATCAGCAGAGCCATGCCTCAACATGATGGCCTGAGATGCTAATTATGGTAGCTATACTGGAACGGACCTCATAGCTGATGTAGCCTATGACGCATTCCTGTCTTCGACTAATTCTGCCTCTGCACCTCATGAATACGAGATCATGATTTGGCTCGGAGCATTCGGAGGTATTCAACCAATAGGCTATGGCACACCAATTGCGTCCCCAACCATTGGTGGCATCACTTGGAATCTGTACAAAGGCCCCAATACTTGGACCGTGTATAGTTTTGTTGCTACCAGTCAGATAAATAATTTCTCTGGCGATATAATGAACTTCTTCAACTACCTCATTAAGAACCAAGGCTTGCCGGCAAACTACTACCTCCAAGTTATGCAAGCCGGAACGGAGCCCATGACCGGATCCAATGCCTGGTTTACGGTCAGCCCATACACGCTTACCATGAATACTTAAGGAGCTGTATCTTGCATTTCATGCATGAACACACTCTGGAGGATGGGTAGTATATACGTTGAGGAGATGATGGGAAAGTGGGTGCCGCTGGTAACGGCTGCGGATTGAACCTCGGGCGAGATATTTTTTTTTTTGTTGTGTATATAGTCACTTCTTTCCTTCAACAGGATTGGATTTACATTTTATGCTCTGTGTATGACTGGAACCTGTATTGGTGTTTCTTGCAAACATATAAGATGAGGCTTGTAGACAACGTTGCACTGGCTGCCGAGCTTTTTGGTCCATTTACAGCCCAGCGGCATTGGAAGCAATCCAACCGCTGTCCGTTGAACCTCAAAGTCCCAGTGATGAGTTCATTATGTACTCACTTATGTCTCTATTTACTCTCAGTTTGGTAGCAAAAATATAGAATCCATTTCCGTCTGATACTGCTGTTCAACAACTGCCCTCCGAATATTGCCCTTCGTTGCCGTACGGGGGAGACTTCCTCTTGGCGCAATCAAAACCAAGGATATATTATCCACACGCTCATGGATATATCTTCGACTTTGAAAAGGCAAGATCCTTTGCAAAATCTCACTTCTTAGAGAATTGATGCTGCTTTCGGAACCGGATATTGCTTTGCCCTCTTTTGGCTCAACAATTAACACTGGACTTGGACGACCAGCACCAACAACAGCTGCCACGTCGATGAGATCCGCACCGCATGTTTGCATTGCATTCTCTTCTATTTCTGCGGTGTTGCATCGCATAGCATTCTCCATCTTGATCCAGGCGTCATTTCGGCCCTGAAAAGTGTACAGCCCGGGATCCTCTTCGGTAAACAAGTCTCCCGTGTGAAACTTTCCCGTGACAGGGCTGCGTAATTGGGTTGGAGGGCAATCTTTCGATTCTGGGAAGACCACCAATTCCAGTAGGGGCTTCTCTAAGGATAGAGTATCAGGGAGAGGGATGAATTCGTAGATTGTTCCTGGGGCTGGTTTCAGGATGTTCCCTGATGGTTCGTCCGACTGCAGCATGACGCCTACCTCCGTAGATGCAAACACATTGACAAGTTTAAGACCTTGATTTTGTGCCCAAGCTCTATCTTCTTCATTAAGAACCAATCCGCTGTAGACCACGTACTCGAAGTCTTTCAGCATAGCCAAAACAGATTCGTCATGACGAGCCTCAGCGAGCATTTTGGAAAGAAACCCCGAGAACATGTTCAACTTTGTCAGCCCACACTGTGACACCATCTGTTTAAGCTCTGAAGAAGAGTACGGAAGCTCTGTTGGAACAATGATGCATCCGCTTCGGTAGATGTATCCCCACATGAGAAGATTGCTTGCCATGTGGCAAAAGCTCCCACTGCGATCCATGGATTAGTACAAAGATTCTCGGCGGAATGAATTGGACGGAAAACATACCCAGATACAACAACCTGTTGCTTTCCGGACGAAGATAACAGTTTCGAGTGGCTCATCTTCTCGATTGCGAAATCCAACCAGCGTGCAGTTACGGGTACTAATTTAGGGTTTCCGGATGTCGAGCCGGATGTGTGGAAGATCATCAATGTGTCGTTAGGGTCTGGGGGTGTGTCCAGTTGCGGTAGCTTTGGCAGACCGTCACCACTTGAGGATGTCAAGCTCGCGCTGAACAAGATCGGTAATGTAGTTTCTGTGAGAAGCGGCTCGAAACTTGGGTCAACGATCAGTGCCGCAGCCCCAGCCTGCTTGAGCATTTCGAATACCACATCTGGGTTGGGCATACGAATTGAAATGAGCTGGGGTATATATCCTGCTCTAGAAACTGCCCAAATGTTCACAAGATCCAGATATGACGTGCCTTTAAGCCTGAGTGTATTATGACTGTTAGTTTTTTTTATCAGCAAGTTGAGAATTTGTAGTCAACACTCACCAGATGCCAATGATAGACTGTTTCTCCCATCCTGCTTTCGAAAATTCCTGTACCCAGTATCGAGCATAGGTTTCGACATCGTTCAAAAATTGGGCGAAAGTAACATCCCTCCAGCCATTGTCCGGCAAGTCACCATTTGGGATCTTGAGTAAAGGTAGGGAACCGTGGCTTGCTGCCTTGGCTTCCAATATCGAGAGGTGAGTTTGTATTGTTGCCATTTTATATTTCCTTAATATATCACGGGGTTAGCCTTTTGTTTTCTTTCGTTCGTCTCCCGGATAGGGTTTTAACTTCCGGGAACGCGCGAGTATAAATAATTTACAAATGTTCTCAACTACCACCAAACGGGTCATCCAATGCGACGCCAATACTCCAAAGAAGCGGCGAAGCTAACTCTCACGTCAGCATGCTGACACTCCACTTGGGCGAAATGCCCGATGCTGGGTATGCGTCACTGTGTGGCTACACCCCGACTGACTTTACAAGGGCCCTGGGCGCTACTGTGATGATTGTGATGATGTCTGGTGGATGATCTGAAAGACCGAAACACAGTAGCGGCGATGGATGACAAGGCAAGATAGACGGCGACACGAATACGTGCAGTCAAAATATGCACTGACAGACTCTTTGGAGGAGAATCGATGCCGGCAGTACGATCTGCCAAGTAGGATCGGTTCTTCTGTTTCGTGCGGGCACTACCTATAGGCCGGGGGACCTTCAATGAACAAATAAACATGCAGTACTCCGCGTCGTTGCACACGAAATGTCAGCTTTAATTAGGCGTGTGAAGATCTCAGTGCATAATTGCAGCAGCCGACGCATCGCCAGCACATAAACCGCAGCCCGGCAAATTTCTCGTCAATGAATGAGAAATCACTTATAGGCTCAGATGAAAGTATACTATCCATAGAATTTCATTAGATCTCATTGGACCTGGCTCAAGTCAAGCAATTTAAGGAGTCCTATTCTGACCAGATGTGGTGTAGGCAGGCTTTTAACCAGCACATAAATGCAACCACTTAGACAGACAGAGAACATGAAAGCTGAGACAAGCCCCATGTATGATAGCAACTCAACACCTGGTCGCTTAAATGTATAGCTCTTGCGTTGCCCTTGGCGTGTCATTCCCCGAAGGGTGGGAATGTACTTGAAGTCAAAGACAGTCTCTTTACCCAGGCCATTGTTCTCGTTCATTAAATAGTCCCAGGCAAACTTGCGACGATGCTAAATGCCAGTAGTCAGATGCAGAGCCCAAATCATCAAAGTTCGCATGAAGACATACCGAAATCAAATACCGGTCAATAAATGATATCTTGGGAAGCGTTTTGGCGTGGAGTTGAACCCAGAAACAATATCCCCACATCAACAACCGGTAATACATGCTTGATTTGGGAATATGCAACTCATCGGAGAGTTGATCGCCATTTAGAAGGCGTGACATAGCGTCCATATACTCCTTGGATGCATAAGTAGGCGCCGTATTCTCCAAGCCAATCACCATGTTTCTCGCTAGCAATCTTCCAGTATCACTGGGTGCAAACTCGTTGATGAGCAAAGTCTCGCACATGACCTTCGCTCTAGCAACTGTCTCAAACGGCGCCGTGGGAACGCCCATATAAAAGGCAACGAGTCGCCATAGTGCAATGTAATCCTCCACCTCCTGATTGCTCAGGTAGATGCCTTGGCGTGGAAGCCCCAGCCAAATAACAGTGGTACTGAACGTATGGATTGTACCAAAAGAGTCTAGGTCGTTAATGGGAAGGCCGTATTTCGCGACGTCGTAGTAGGAAGGGTCTTCTTTGACAAGGCCCATGATCTTTAGACGGACCGCAGAATGGAGTAGGCGGACTCGAACACATGCAAGATGTCCTTGTCCTCCGGGCTTCATGCCCTCCGCAGTACTGTTGACTTGGAGAACATATTGCATGGTTTCCAGCAACCTTCTGCGGACGACCTTGGTACCGAAGCCCCCGGTTCGAGCGATGGTTTCTCCAACGCGGATGGCGCCTCTGTGTTCGTTACGTCAGTGATTGCACTTTCACCTCGGCGCGGATGGGATTGCATACAGGCCGCCAAGTAAGCTTTGATAAGTGAGCTAAGCTGTATTAGCATTTCATCTTTTCTATTTCAGCAAGAAAGAGGATTTACTCCATACCGCATTGGTAATCGCAACAAAATACCGCCAATATATGTCTTGACCGCGTTGGATCTGCGCCCAGTCCACCCAATCTGGAACTGTGTTTACTTCCTGCCAGAGCTCAGTGAGCTTAGGTTCGTCTTGGTGATGATGGCGCAACAGCGCGTAACGGTCTTTCTTTGACAAGCTGCCACCATCGGGTTGAGATTTGGACAATTCATCAAGAATCTCAGTACAGTCATCAGCAAGAGCGTCACATCGATGAATCCAAGGTTCGAGCTCGCTCGCTGGAAGATGTTTTTCGGTCCATTGGAACGTATAGTCCCAATAATGGTACTCTTGTCGATTGCCTTTGGTATTTTTTGCTACCACCATTGCTGCGAATTATTTATGTAATGCCATGTCGTGAAGTAATGGAGGAACTCTCTTGTAATATCGTCTTACTTAAGTATCAGTGCATAACTTCACACGCACCGCCGTCGACCTGAGACATTAAGACTAAGACGTCCAAGTTTTTGTCTAGCCGAGCTGGCCAAGGCACATCTCAAATGATAAGTCGTGTGGCGCTGGTCATTTGCGCATCAATCGCCCTTCCAATCTCGCCTTTCGCATGTGATGCTGCCATTCCAAGCAAGGGTTTGAATAGGTTCGTCTGCGTACTGAGAGGTAAGTGATGGTGTCAGACCGTTTCATGAAATCCTCGGTCCGGACCCCTCATCAATTCTAAAGCGCCATATGACAGATGACATGTTGATATATCGCACTCCGCTTCGGAACCCCGCATCGTTCACGCCCCATCTCGGGGACTTTTGCATCAGCATCTCCCCGAAATGACGTTTCGCCACCTCTTGACTTGACTAGTGCAGAACGGGATTTGGATCTCTTGACCCAGTTGACTGCTTGATGGGGAAACCCAAACTCAACATCGAGATCTATTGAGTCAAATGATCAAGGTAACGGACTCAAAGAACTCCTGCCACGGTTCTAATAACTACGTGAATATGTTTCCTTGGTCGAATAACACGAATCCCCAGGATTGGTGAAAATCGTGTTTTGTAGACCCCTTTTGGCAACCTTGAGTTCCACCGACGGTCCGATAGGCAAGAGTTGGGGGACAAGTTACTGAAAACTATCCAATAGGGCACTCTTCCTCTTAGAAAAGCTACATTAGTTTCATAAATTGGAACCTCCCGCCTCCGAGAAACACTGACAGCTTCTGGTGTCAAACGCTTCAAGCTTGGTATTCTGCACAGATGACCGAACAACAGTTCCTGTACTCTTATCCTTCGCCTTAATCTGGAAGTAATTCTAGCTAGTTCTAAGAAACCAGTGAGCAAATACATCTTGTATAACCTTTTGACGGGCATTACTTGAGGAATGACTGGGCAGATCATGACAACTTGGTCGCTGTATCACGTTCTAGGCTTGCGCCAGCAAAGAGGTTGTCTTTTGGGACCCTGTATAGTCTTATTGGTTGACGCCTACAGCAAGTTTGTTGTTCCATGTTGTACAACCCTGAAAATAGTTGTGTCGTCTTTGATAATAGGGTTAGGGTTATGCCTTGTGAGCACAAGCATTGGCAACAGCAGGCAAGGCAACGAATCGCCTCCTCATCCCAATTTTGAAGCAGCTGCAATATGCCATTGAACCTTATCAGTTGTTAGATATCCTCTGGACCTATGCGACTTTTTGTGAGGATTCGTGTTATTGTCCTAAGCAAGAGCCTCTTACACTTGGACTTGGTTGATTCTAGTTTCGGTTTTCGGGGTCCGACCGTCCATACGTAGCACGACCAACAGCAATGCAACTCAATCAAATGTGTGTATTGCCAATTATGAACACCTCAAGTGCTCCCAGTTGCACCTGACATGGTAATGTTTGATGGCGACATCCGCAAGATTTATCAGCGCCAGACATCAATTGATCCTTTTTTGGGGAAAATGTGGGGCTACGACTTGCAATACCAAGAAAGTCAAGTGCACATGCATGTGTGATTGATGGACTCCGAAAATGGAGGAGAGTTGCCCAGTCATCCACCTCACGTTGGTACTCATCCAAGAGCAAAGAACGCAGAGTTGTTCACTGCTCGTCGCCCGTCGAAACACTGCCATTGTTCCTTTGCCATTGACTGAGTCTCAAGCCTATGCCAAATCGCCTAAATAATCGCCCGCCTGCGCGGCTCCCAGTCAACTCACGTCGCAGGGTGCCACCCGATCTACGCAAACGGGTTGCCCAAGCGTAGGTCTTCCCCATTCGCAGAGACGAGCAGTCATCGTAACGTGTGATTGATAGGTGCAATGAGTGCAATACCCGGAAAGTCAAATGCTCTGGTGGTTCACCATGCATGTTGTGCGCCTCAAATTCCCGCGATTGCGTCTATCCAGTCATCGTCGACAAGGTATCAGTGCCTCGGACTGAACTGGAAGAGTTGAGACGAAAAGTGGACATTTTTGAGAAACTGCTTGCAGAGGGCCTCCTCGATCATGAGAGGCAACAAAGTATCGGACGATTTGGTACCGACTCAGAGGTTTCGCCATCAACATCAAGATTGCTTGACGCTTCTCAGTTGAAGATCTCCGCCAGCGAGGAGTCCCCTGACGGCATTCTTACTAAATTGGAGCCATCAGAGAGCCAAGGCATAGGGACGCCAGCTCGTCTGTTTGAGGACTCCGATGGCATCGGTCGCTACTTGGGTGAGAGCAGTGGCGCGGCATTCCTCGGCCATCTCAAAGAACGTCTGACTGCGGCAATTCTCTTGGCACAGCAAGATCAGCCTGCGCTCTCTACCGAACAAGCTCTCTCCAATCTAGGGCATCCTATATACGACTATCCCCCGCTCAAAGATTTGGCCGTCAACCCGTTTTGGCTACCCTCCGATGCTACTCTTACTGCTGGAATGGCAATGCTGCGGGACATTGTTCAAGATGGGCCAGGAAACTGGCCAAGCGGCGGTATCTACTGGTGGGGAGATTTGGAGACTCTTCCAGCTCGTCCACCCTTATCTATGATGCCGGCGGGGGATGCAATCGAGTATCGATATTTGGCGTTCTACAACGCAGGCTTGGCTTTGGTCTCTGAGGCTGCAGCATTGTGGAGGCCCCGGGACCAGGAGAGTCAGGAGTTCTGTGATCTGACAACAGGGGATCAATATTATGCCCGGGCCAACATGCTTGCAGGTAATCCCTTGAATGTCAAAGGGCGCACCATCAAGGATGTTGCTGCACTGGGCATGCTAGCTTTGTACTTGATCGAGATATGTGCACAGGATGCTGCATACATGTGCATTACTACTGCAATCCACCTTAGCATCGCATTGGGTGCTCATAGGTTGTGGGCTGATGAGCGAAGCAAGAGAATATTCTGGTCTACCTACATCGTGGACAGATGGTTAAGTTGCCTATTGGGACGACCTCACTCGATTTCCGATGATGATATTCACCTACCTCTTCCAGAAAACGCTCCGTGAGTCAAATGCCTTCAGATTCCTGCTCGGTCCGCGTGATATACGTCCATGAATTGGCTAACTTTATTGCAGCTCCTTGCCTCCTGCAGCAGGCTTGCGAGCCCATGTAGAACTGTCGCGCATCTCCGGCCATGTTGTCAAGAATACCCATCACAAAGCAGGAGCTAGAACCAACGACCTAGAACCTGAGCATACCATCCAAAAACTAGAGGCATGGAAGCATAGCCTTCCACCAGAGCTACAGCTCTCCAAAGACGGTACGAGTAACGACGTGGCATGTTCCCTGCTACATATGAGGCGCAATCAGCTTTTCATAGTCGCGCTACGGCCGTATTTCTATTCGGCTATTGAGACGAGATTGGCAAGTTGTCGCGTCCAATCTCCTCCGCCTCGACCAAGCTCCCAGTTTGAGCATTTAAAGCGTTGCGTCGCCGCTGGAAGACGAAATATACGACTTGCCGCGGGTCTTGTCGGTCGGCGAATGATGCTGCATCCTATCGGCCATTACATCTTTAATGCCGGCATCTGCATTATCCTTGGAAACCTGGTTTTGTCCCACGAAATATCCCCCGAGCAAATCGAGGCTGACAACCGAGATATCGAGTTTGCTATTCAGAGGGAGGCCGAGACTTTCCCGCCTGACACTGATGATCCAGCATCTCTGGCGGACATTCTAAGGGAACTTCAGGCATTAGCTGGCAAATTGACGACAGCTCCTTCGGTGTGCCAATATGACGTTGAGGTCGCTGAGTCGTACCTACTCCCTCAACAGCAACAGCAACTTACGCAAGAAATTGAGCAGTTTTCTGCGCAGGTGGGAGAAAATAATATGCTCTACGACGAGCTGATGGGATGGATGGGTGATAATTGGCCCATGTACGATGTGGCATATATGGGCGAACAGCCGTAGCTTTCAAGGTTTGGAGTGTGTTCATGAAACGGCCCGTAGCCCGGGTTCTAATTATTTACGGGCCACACATCTTGGCCATAGGCAGAATGGCAACTAAAGCTCCAAACATTTGACTACGTCGAAATATGCGCGGACGACCCTCGAAATACCAGAGTCCACTATGCCATACGCGACACCTCTTGAATAGTTTGGGAGGACAACGCTAGCCGGTTATCAGCGCGGCGCCGACGCCTGTGGTCTGTCTTCAAGGGATCGCCACATGACTTGCGCGCATTCTGACTTCGTACAAAGGCAAGTGGTCGCCCTGACATGGGACTGGACTGGGTTTGGTCTCGTTAATGGCTCTTATGGGATCGTGGGATATGCTCCAAATGTTACAAGACAGTAGAGGCGGCTCCATGCGTACAACGGCAGCATTTTTCCGCCAGGTTCTTGGACTTCGCCATCACATAGGACATCTACGACGTGTTCTTTTGGCATAAATGGATGGACAGGTCTTCATTCTAACGATGACGCATTTGTAAATTGCTGAGAAATTTGCTTGATCAATGTACCTGCTGGCTCATTCCACATGAGGAAACGTTCGCCACTTTTGGACAGCGCAAGCTCTCTGTAAACATAATAGCAAAATTATATTTGGATTATTTAGTTGAATGTTTTAAGATGGTCGAATAGCGGATATCAATCATTATTAATTTCTAACTTCCTTCCTATACAATACGTCCTTATGATACAAAGGCCCATGTCAGCAAGTTATCTCTGTATCCTACTTTGGTATGTCAGAGAGGCAGCGTCCATCTTTCTTAGTCCCTCAAGGCGCACTTCCTCCTCAACATTGTAATGCCGACAGGTTTCGTCCCACATCACCCGAACGAAGTCCTGACCAGTCCGCTGCTCTTTCACCCATGCTGAACTCCATTTGAACATATCTTGTTGAGTAATGGGCAGTTCTTCCGCAAGACAAATTGGCTCTTGACGCACTACCGTTGCTGGGACGCCCCTTAATTCAGTTTGTTGCAACGTAACCTTGCCCTCCCACGTCACGGGCTTCCACCACACCCAAGGTATCCCGTTCAAGTCCGAGATTGCAATCGCCCATTCCTCGGCGCCCCTCGCATTGTCATCGGCAATGAGAACCCATACCTTCGACGGCGGTACAACTTCTTCGTCTTCAGGCATTATAGAACTAACTTTGGGCTTGTGTGTCGCTAGGTGAAGCTGGAGGTTTTGTTTCTGAGCTGCTCTGAATGTGTTTGTGACGCTGCTGAATGGCGGACAACGTTGGTGGTGATAAAGAGCCTAGGAGCTTAGCGTGATTGATATAATTCATCCAGAGAGACTGTGCCGTTCATGAATCACGCAGTTCAGCGTGAGTCCGAGTACGGAGTAGGCAAGTTCAGATTCTGAGTTTATCAGCTTCGGCGAACTCAGGCTGAACATGCTCCGAGTCTGTCATGGGCTCAGTGTGATATATCAGCTCCTGATTACTTGGGAGGGGGGCAAATTTTCTGCTGATTTTGCATAATTTAAGATACAATGAGCCGTTTCATCATTGAAAGCAAGTTTTACATTTGCATGGCACCGCCTGAATAGGCAAAAGAGTAATGAGTTGCTACAAAGGAGCTTTCGGTCGCCCAAATAGTACTTCTTACATTCCGATGCAACTTTGGCCAACAAAGAGCGTCCCTTTTAGCTGAATTCATCCATTGACAGCAACACAGCCAAACAATCATCTTCAGCAAAGTACCCAACACCTATCAGATCACCACCTCACAAAGGGTATCATAGACAAAAAGCAACTCCTCAAATCGTCCAATCCCATCCCTACTCAAAATCAATCCTTCGCAGACCCAACCAATTCTCAGGCTCTCTCGACAACCTCACAAGTGTATCCAGGCCGAAATAATACTCCTCCTCCAGCAGCCAACACTCATCGTTCATCGTGTCCCAAATCTTGCGCAAATGCTCATGCGAAGGGTGATCGGCGGACCACGTATCCAGTGACACTTCGTTTGCCAGGCGTAGTATTTCGGGCCTTTGTTCGGCAGGTAGTGTCACCAGCCTGAAGCGTTCTACTTCCTGCGACAGGACAGCCACGCTCACCATGTTCAGCTTGCATAAGTTCCGTCCCTGTTTCTCAAGATGGACTATGTCCCAGTTATTATTCGAGAAGCTGGAGATTGCAAATGCCCACTGGTCGTTTCGGTCGTCTCTGTTCCGTGTGAGGCGGAGGCACCAGATGTTGATGTGGTTCTGTAGGAAGCTGGGAGACGGCTGCGTCGCGGATGGGTTCCGAGGGTTGCGGCGCATGGAGTAAGGGCTGTCGCCTGGTTGTTGCAGCCGAAGCATGATGCCAATGGTTCTCTATATCTAGAAATGTGTAACAAGAGATGGATGATAGGAGCTAGTTCAGGAGCCGGGGGGCTTTTGTCCACGGTGTTAAGAGAAGATTTGGCAAGAGATCACAGGTACCAAGAACGAAGTCAGCTGCTTATATATGTTTTTCGTCTATCCACATTCAGTATTTCACTGATGTTTGCTGGGTTCACTGTTGAGAAGTTGACAGTGAATACATGGAATAAGTCGAAGTAGCAATGAAATTGTTTGCATCCAGTGTCATGAAGCTTGTGACAAGCCGAAGGCTTTGGGCTGAAAATGTATCATCTTGGTGATTATAGCTATGACGCCTCCGGGATAGACCCAGGACCAGAAGATATCAACCAGGAGCAAGATACCCCAGAGGAGGGTCCTGACTGTATAACTGCATTCGAGATCAGCGCAAGACGAAGGCCAAAGAAGAAGGGTCTTCATCTTGCCCGGGACGACCATTTAAGCAGAGCCTTCATATTTCGCAAGACGAAGCCCGATCCTTGCAACTGGAAGGTTTGAATACTACAACGCGCATCGTTAAATGCATTGAGATTGATTATACTCTATCGCAAGATAGCTATGCAATGTAAAGGAAATAACTAATTAAAGTAAAGTATTACTACTTAACTAACTAATTATCTAACCAACTACAGACAGAATCCTGGAGGCGCTGTTCTCCCCACCGAATCTAGCGGGAGCGCGATACCTAACCTAAATAATAACCTAAAACTAGAGGCTCTAGCTTAATGCCTGCTAAAGCTTCTAGCTTCTTAGCACCTTTATTAAGCGCTATTAGGACACTAGTGTTAAAGCTTTATACTCCTGCTAGTATTAAGACCAATATTTAAGTTAAATTAGCCGTTAAAACTAAGAAGCCCTGCGATGCTTCTAAGGCTAAAAATATTGCTAAAATTTGCAGCATTAATGTAGATCTTAACCTAGATTATAGCGCTTGCAGGATAACTAAGAAAGACTTTATTAGACTTAGTCTTTATAACTGATTATAGGCAAAACTAGGCGATATAACTATAGGTTCTCCACCAATAAGTACAGCAGACTTAGGTGAGCTAGAGAATGCCTCTAAGAATAGCTGCCTTTTAGTTAGTAGTGCTAACGCTAGGGATAATTTAGAAGAGAATATAGTAGCAAATAAGACTAGACTTAACGTAGGCATCTTAAAGCTACTTATTGCTAATGCTAATAGCTTTCTAAGTATAAAACTAGATCCACTGATTGACTTTTTTGGCGATATTAGCCAGCAAATAAGTCCTAGAGGCACTATTCTAAACAGCTCTCCAGTCTAGCAAATATGGAAGGCTAATAGCAAACGCGGTAATAAACCTTAGACTAATAATTCTTTAAATACGCCTAACGTGAATAGCTTAGATAGTGCTAATAAGTTAGTTTAGGTAAAGGTAGAGGTATAGATAATCTTGCGACCTATATAGATATATAGAAGGAGAGTAATACTGCCTAGGTACTTTAATATAAGGTATTAACTACAGTATTATAATATTCCACAAGCATGGTATGTATGGATTAATGTGTTAGAAATCTTCTAGCGTTCACTTGTTTAGCGAAATACATGCACTAAATTTTCTAGTATCTTGACAAGATAACCCGCGGAATGGGATCCACGTTGTGCGGCCAATTAGGGAAATAAACATGCCGGGGCAGAGTCGCATACAACGTGACAACCTTTTACCCTCCTGCGTCGTATCTGTACCCGTTTTTCATCCTGATTAGGTTACAAGTCTTCAAACTCCTTAATCATAGACTCCATCTTCACCAAGGTCAGATCTTTGCCACTTTTTGCAGCAGTCATCGGCAGCTCAGATCTATTTAGTCTCGCCGCCATGCACCGCTTCAAGTCAATGTCTCGCTGGGCAGGAACATACGCGCCCAGCATGTCGAGGGTGCCCTGGCCCATCTTTCCCCTCGTCAAGTGTAGCAAGGTTTCAGCGACGTAAAACTTCAGACTTTGCTCATAAAGACCTCTGGCGCAGAGCAGAATTATGGAACAAATCTCATTTATCTCGGCTTGATTCTCCTTAAATGTAAGCCGCTCGATAGATATAAACCCCAAGGTGACCATGAACAGCATCATAAAACTATCGGGAAACGCGTAGCTGTGCCGTAGGAAATAAAGCCGCATGATCGTCTCAAAGTGAACGCTTGCCGTCATTATGCCACGCTGGCCACTTGCGGTTGCAACCTCGGAAAAGGTATCCAAAAGGGTCCAGACAGTCCTGTGAAACTCTAGGCTGCTGCACGTTAGCACACGATGCGCTCCCGGGGGGGAAAGGGTCATCTTTTGTAATTATACGTACTGGACTTTGAGCTGATTCGGGAACACGGCATTAGAAGGCGACAGTGTCGCCGGCAGCCTGCTAAACCAAGAATCTAATTTCGACTGGTGCATCAGGGCTTCCTCATAACTCAATTTCGTAATTTCACCAGGAATACTGAAAGCTTGAAACGCAATGTCACCCATTAAGGCGTGAAGCTCGACCATGGCTTTAAAGCTGTAGCCGAAATGAGTCGCGTAAATGGTGTCGTCTGCGGGATATTTAACCCAAATCTCGCCATACCAGTCCCTGCTCTGCGCCGGATCTGGCAGCGGTGCCATTGGCCGGGTGTTGGTAAGTGGTTTCTGGAAAAAGTAGTAGGTCTGACACCTGCTTAAAGGGCGATTAGATATATGGTAGAACCATCTCGGGCTGTTTGTGGGAAGGCTCTCACACTTGGTACGAGAACAAACACCACGCAGTAAAGTCTCGTGCATTACGCTCCTCCATGTCCATGTCGTTGGGGAATGTATTCAAAAGCTGCATGACCTCAGCCATGGCGACGGCTTGTCGCAGATATGTCGACCCGATTTTGTCCAGACCATTTACGCGATAGCTGAGGTCTATTAGTATGGCGGCTTGAATCGTTGTTAATTCAACAGCGCCATCTTTGTCCGCAAGTTCCCATAGCCGCTTTGTCTCGGCAAAAAACTTATAATATAAGTTATCCGGGTCCCAGAAGTTGGCTCGATTTTGGATCATGTCGCAATTTTGCTAGTGCAAGTTATCACAATCTGTTCTCAGCCGGAGCTAAGTGGGCAGCCGTGGCAAATCGAACATACACAAGCTCGCGCTAAAACGGCGTTGACCAATAATTCCGAGCAAAACCGGGTGCTACCTGCTGCCATATCTCCAAGGAAGTGATCCTTTTGAAATGGCGGAAAGTACGGGTACTCATGAAGAAAGTAGTCGCGGAGCAGATTCCTTATCAAGGTGTTATTGGACGTGACCGAAGTCCACCTCGAAACATTTAGGTCGTCAAGCTTTCGTTCAACGACGTGCGCAGCATGATACGGCTTCTGATATGGGCTACCGGCAGGTGAAGCTCGTTGTGGCCCTACATTGAATTTTGCTTGGAAGATCGACTGCGTTAGGTAAAGATTATCCTCATTCTCAAGAGAACGAGGGAAAGTTTTAACAATCGGGAAGTCGTATCGAAACCGAGTTTCTGGAGGCAACGTAACTTGAAGCAACATATCGGCTTCCTTAATGCATCGCAATAGCGAATCGGGGCTTATGCCAGTTCTGATCTTCTGCAATATGTGCTCGGCGTCACGATCGGAGCATATGCGGAGAATGTCGTACAATTCATCCCTAGCGGACTTTGTCCGTTCGAGCTCAGAGTATCTCCGTTTCAGGGCCTGAAGCTGCGTCTCGTGCGGCTGGCTGGTATACTCGCAGGCTGACCGTTTACGGATGCAGGGGTGGCATATCGGTCTTGCGCCGTCACACTACTGGGATTGTAAGTAAGGCGCACGCGGCTTGTACGTCTAGATGCCTGGTTGTAGAACCTTGGACTTCCGTTTGCGACAAGCACCACATGCTGTCGTTATATTCTTCCGCCTAACAGCCTGTTCGGGAGAAGCTAGTGGCTGCCCTCCGCCTGTGGCTGGCAATAACCGTCGCAGGCGGGGAGCTCCAGGTTTTGGCTCCATGCTGTCTGTCTTAAAAAATAGGTCAAGGATCAAGGATTATGGGTTGGCATCGCTCCAAATCCAAGCAATCCAAGCTGTGCGTTCCCTGCATTACCCTGGCGCTGCACTGCCATGGATAGTTAGATCCTAAAACTTTTGATGCTTGACATGCCGAGCTGCCGAATTACGTCTGGTAAGTTGGAGGGAGTTGGGCAGATATTGATCCCCAATGACGGGCGGGTAAGCAATGAGCATGTTGTGGGGGTGACACCGGACGAATTTCGCAATATATTTGTTCCAGGCCGGTGACGAATAAGTGCAATTTGAGACTGGCCCGATGAAGTCGCGAATACACGGCAGTCACAGCACCCACCATGTTCTAATTGCTGTTTGCAACAACGCTATCATCTACAAGAAGCGCAGTACGGCATCCCCGACTAGTGCGAGCACTTTGTTCCCTTTCTTTCTTGCGGTTGGATATGTGCCTTACCAATTAAGGCGGCGTGAATCTAAGGGTATACGCCCAGTCCACGAGACAGCCAGCATACAAAGTTCTTGTCGATGATGTAACGGAAGGTAAGAGCTTCGGACCCGGTGGACCTCAACAATACTTAGCAAGCACATGCTTTACTTACCTCTCCTTTGATGATTTTGTTGGGGGATATTGTCAAACCGACGGCGAGTTTAAGGAACAACTGTGGTCATATCCACTTTACAGTTACGCAGCACGCAACTGGGGGTATCATGATCTGGCTAAGCACCCATAGCCGTGATTCATCGTAGTTTATCTAGGTGGATAGCTTCGGTCGGGATACGCACAGCAGCCCTGATATAGGCAATCACAGCAATCGGTCATTGCCGGAGGCGGATTATCGGTCTAAGGTCAGATAGGTATTGCCACCTGGGAGTTTACCTAATAACAGCTGTGCCGTGCTGGATTCAATGACGCAGTTGCAGCTACAAGACTGAATGCATCACCATGACGTTATCGGCATGGAACAAACACCGCCAATTTTACGAAAAGATCATTTCATTATAAACCCAGGCCAAACACAACATAATTGACCTTAAACGGTGGTTTTTTTCTTCTTTTTTTTTTGAATTGCCGTCATGCGTATTTAGTATCAAGGACACAACATTCCGACTTCATTTGCATCTTGCGACTCCAAATTTTGCGCCAATGCAGTTGTACGACATTAAACTGCGTTCCGAGCATACGGCCAATCAAAATCACAAAATTTGCTCGGCCAGGAATCCGCCTGGATGGGCCAATCACCAATTCGGCGGACCTGTCGTCCTTGTGTGTTACCTCAACCTCCGCTTTAATTGGACCGACGGATAACAGCCTCAGACAGGTACTTAAGAATATGACAACACCACCGCATGGTGCACAAAACAAAATATGGCACTAAAATTTTATTGCCTTTTTTGCATAAGCTAGCTTCATTCGAATATTTTATACCAATTTATTCCTTGTGCTTCCATAAATATATGTGGCGGATTTAACATTGTCTTTCACTTACGCTTCTCCCTGACCATCCGGACATTGAACTAGGATTAGTTCAGGCCAGAGCTCTTTTATGCCATTACAGGTATGTTTATGGTATGCCATTCAAGTTTCCGGTTTGAATAATCCAAAAATAGCTATAGCCTGTAACCTGGTAATCTGTCATCTGTCAACTAGTGAAAATATTGGGCGCTTCTGCTTACATTTCGAATTGGCTCGTCCAAAAATGGAACGCCGCTTCGTGCCGATCCGGCCATTAATGGACAGGACGGAGAAGGAAAACCAAAAATGCGCTCTAGAGTCAGCCGAGCCGAAGAATCAAAGAGGCAGATTTGTGGCAT